>NC_084568.2:40537500-40697500 GCF_033978685.3 Nerophis lumbriciformis | reverse complement strand
CCACTATGGACTGGACTCTCACAATATTATGCTAGATCCACTCGACGTCCATTGCACTGTCAAGAGGGAAGTTCTATTTGAGGGCAGGTGCTTATTTGTAGAGGGTTTTATTTAGGTAAAGCATTTATTGAGGAAGGGAGGTCACATTTTGAGGGAAAAAAACAACAGATAGAAGTAGATTTTGACCATAAATGGGTTGACAATCTGCTAATATGACAATTATTATACTGTGTTGTTTTGCAGACATTACCAGAGGTTTTGTCTGTGCAGGAAGTGAGGACACCGGCTGACCAGACGAATGCTGGCTTTCCGCAGTCGCCACAAGGGGGACGGACGGCCTTCCAGGTAGTCTCTGATCTCTTTCAGCTGCGATGGAATCTCTGACGGCCTTTAGATTTTCCACTGATGCCGAGGTGGGGAACACCAGGTGAGTGTCAGCCTATAAGAGAAACAAAATCACACACAGATAGTAAAGGATTTGACTACTTTTAATGCTTACCATCATATTTCTGCATGCTAACTATCATATAATCAGTATAGTATTGTCAGGTTCAAACACTGAACTATCTATTAAACAAAGACAAGAAACAAGGAATCAAACAGAGACAGGATTCAATTTAGCTCATTAGGAGAGCGCGTGCACTCTTGTACAATGTCGCCCCACGCTCTGAGGAAAGGATTCCCTGACCTCTCCCTTTATTTGGGCATTTCCTGATTACCCGTATTTTCCGCACCATAAGGCGGCCTGGGTTATAAGCCGCGCCTTCAATGAACGGCATATTTCAAAACTTTGTCCACCTATAAGACGCCCCGTGTTATAAGCCGCATCTAACTGCGCTAAAGGAATGTCAAAAAAACAGTCAGATAGGTCAGTCAAACTTAAATAATATATTAAAAACCAGCGTGATGTGGGCGCGCATGGAGTCGTATATCAACATGGACGGAGCTGCGTGAAAAAAGCCACCCGGCCTCTTCGCGTAAACTTACCTTAACCACTCGCTCATCTTTTCTTCATCCATCCATCCCTTCGAGTTAGCTTTTATGATGACGCCGGCTGGAAAGGTCTCTTTTGGCAAGGTCTTCCTTTTGAATATCACCATGGGTGGAAGTTTCTGGCCATTAGCATGGCAAGCTAGAACCACAGTGAAGGATGACTTCTCATTCCCTGTGGTGCGAATATTCACCGTACGTGCTCCCGTTGTATCCACAGTGCGGTTCACAGGAATATCAAAAGTCAGTGGAACCTCGTCCATGTTGATAATGTTCTCTGGCCGGATCTTTTTTTCAGCTATCTTGTTTTTACAATATGCACGGAAAGTAGCCAGCTTTTCTTGAAAGTCTTTAGGCAGTTGCTGTGAAATAGTAGTCCGTGTGCGGATGGAGAGATTGCGTCTTTTCATGAACCGGAAACCTGTCGCTTAGTAGGAGCCATTTTGTGGTCTTTACAGATGTAAACACACAAAGGAAATGAAACGTAATATCCGCGCGGTTCTTCTTCTTCTACGGGGGCGGGTGGTTGCTTACAGTAGAAGAAGAAGCGCTTCCTCTTCTATGGGGGCGGGTGCTTACCTTGGCGGTTGCTTGCCGTAGAAGAAGAAGCGCTTCCTCTTCTACGGGGAAAAAAGATGGCGGCTGTTTACCGTAGTTGCGAGACCTAAACTTTATGAAAATGAATCTTAATATTAATCCATATATAAAGCGCACCGGGTTATAAGCCGCACTGTCAGCTTTTGAGTAAATTTGTGGTTTTTAGGTGCGGCTAATAGTGCGGAAAATACGGTACATAGCTGCAGCTGCTTCTAAGGGGAGGGGTCATAAACAGCTGCTGTGCCGGGTCATAATCAGTTCAAACAAAAAGGTGCTTGGAGCGGTGTCAGGTTTGCCCCCTCTCTGCTTTGCAGATTGCGGGTAGAGATGTCCGATAAAATCGGACTGGAGATATTATCGGCCGATAAATACTTTAAAATGCAATATCGGAAAATATCGGTATCGGTTTCAAAAAGTAAAATTGATGACTTTTTAAAACGCCGCTGTACGGAGTGCTACACGGATGTAGGGAGAAGTACAGAGCAGTTGCGTCTCCCAGTCATACTTGCCAAAACTCCTGATTTTCCCGGGAGACTCCCGAATATCAGTGCCCCTCCCGAAAATCTCCCGGGGGAACCATTCTCCCGATTTCCATATAATAATATTATATAATATTGGGGGCGTGCCTTAAAGGAACTGCCTTTGTGTGCCGGCCCAATCACATAAAATGTACGGCTTTTCACACACACAAGTGAATGGAAGGCATACTTGGTCAACAGCCATACAGGTCACACTGAGGGTGGCCGTATAAACAACTTTAACACTGTTACAAATACGCGCCACACTGTGAACCCACACCTAACAAGAATGACAAACACATTTCGGGAGAACATAAACACAACAGAACAAATACCCAGAACCCCATGCAGCACTAACTCTTCCGGGACGTTACAATATACACCCCCCGCTGTTTGTCGCTCATTAAGTGCATGCTTCACACCCTGCAAGCTCTTAGAAAAGCCAGAGGTGGTGCAATAAAGTACTGGTGCCGTGTTGGACTGTCATTTTGTTTCTTTGTCATGATTGCATTATTTTTTCACTCTGCTTGACGTAAAAATGAAACAGTTATGATAAGAATTTATTTTCCGGATTTATTTGAGTGTTTTTGAAAGCCAGAAATTAGAATAGTTAGGTGTCAAGTATCTTATCTGCGTCTTTTCTACAAAATGAAACAACTAAATGAACATCCTTTAATTTTGCTGATTCATCATTTTTGCCAGGGGTCGTATTAAGCATGCACTGGACAGATATGAAAGCTTTAGGTCTTTAAAGTAAATATTCACATACCTCCTTGAAGCCCATCTCAAAGAGGCATTCCACCGCACCTCTGATTGGCAGCAGCTTGGTAGAGAAAGTAGGACCGTCTATGCGAATTGATCTATACTTTTCCAAGTTGGGATTCCTGGTGGAGAAAAATCATTATGTTCAAATGACATCGTACTTTAAAGTCACGTCACACTTTGTGGTAATAATATGTACACACCAGTACCGTGATTTGATGAACTAATGCCAGTTTAACCATCACCTTTATCAATTAATTAGAATATTAACTTTGCAACGTGTAATCCATCCATCCATCTTCAACCGCTTATCCGGATTCAGGTCGCGGGGGACAACAGCTCCAGCAGAGACCCCCAGACTTCCCTCTCCAGAGCAACATTAGCGACTTCCTCCAGGGGAATCCCGAAGAGTTCCCAGGCCAGAGAGGAGGTGTAATCCCCCCATCTGGTCCTTGGCCTGTCGCAGGGGTCTCCTCCCAGTGGCAGTGGGAGGAGTAATGTGTAATCTATTGCAATAGAACTTCAGGAGATGATGTCATGCAAAATCCTCATACATTAAGCGCGAGTTAGTTCTCAGTGGTTTAAACGGTGGTACCACCAGTGCCTCCATGGAAATGCCCCCCTCTACCTCAAAGAACTACTCACCCCCAAATCCTCCACACGTCACCTTCGCTCCGGACAGGCTAACCCAGTGATTCTCAAACTTTTTTTGTCATCCCCCACTTTGGACAAGGGGGAGTTTTCAAGCCCCACCTGCCCCCATCGCCCCAACAGAGCGCTAATGCCAAGCTTTAACATTTTCAAATTTATTGAAAATCAAGTTGTATACATTCAAACTCAATAACATAAAATAACATCAAGTTCAATGATAAATAAAATAACTGTGCAGCTGTGGTACAACTTGCATCAATTTCAATAATAAATAAAATAACTTCCATCAAGTTCAATAATAAATAAAACAAAAGTGTTATAACTTGCATCAAGTTCAATAATAAATCAAAAAAAGTGTTATAACTTGCATCACGTTCAATAATAAATCAAAAAAAGTGTTATAACTTGCATCAAGTTCAATAATAAATAAAACAAAAGTGTTATAACTTGCATCAAGTTCAATAATAAATCAAAAAAAGTGTTATAACTTGCATCAAGTTCAATAATAAATCAAATAAAAGTGTTATAACTTGCATCAAGTTCAATAATAAATCAAAAAAAGTGTTATAACTTGCATCAAGTTCAATAATAAATAAAACAAGTGTTATAACTTGCATCAAGTTCAATAATAAATCAAATAACTTGCATCAAGTTCAATAATAAATCAACAAAAGTGTTATAACTTGCATCAAGTTCAATAATAAATCAAAAAAAGTGTTATAACTCGCATCACGTTCAATAATAAATCAAAAAAAAGTGTTATAACTTGCATCAAGTTCAATAATAAATCAAATAAAAGTGTTATAACTTGCATCAAGTTCAATAATAAATCAAAAAAAGTGTTATAACTTGCATCAAGTTCAATAAAAAATTAAAAAAAGTGTTATAACTTGCATCAAGTTCAATAATAAATCAAAAAAAGTGTTATAACTTGCATCACGTTCAATAATAAATCAAAAAAAGTGTTATAACTTGCATCAAGTTAAATAATAAATCAAATAAAAGTGTTATAACTTGCATCAAGTTCAATAATAAATCAAATAACTTGCATCAAGTTCAATAAATCAAATAAAAGTGTTATAACTTGCATCAAGTTCAATAATAAATCAAATAACTTGCATCAAGTTCAATAATAAATCAACAAAAGTGTTATAACTTGCATCAAGTTCAATAATAAATAAAACAAAAGTGTTATAACTTGCATCAAGTTCAATAATAAATCAAAAAAAGTGTTATAACTTGCATCAAGTTCAATAATAAATCAAATAACTTGCATCAAGTTCAATAATAAATACAATAAAAGTGCCACTTTGCAATCTTTGCAAAAAAAAAAAGGAGGAGCTATGCATTTGGCAAGACAGGGCAAGTGACAGCACTTTTCCCTGGGAGAGCCACCTTGCTTCACTGTGAAACAGCACGGCTGTATGATCAGCTCCCATTTCCTCACACAGTGCAGAGAACAGTCGCACTTTCAGTGGTCGTGTTTTGATCAAATTTACCGCGCTCACAACATCTGTTAAAACCTCATTGAGTTCGGGGCTGAGCTGCCTTGACGCGAGTGCTTCCCGGTGAATGACACAGTGTGTGCCCGTCACATTTTTGTTTCTCTGCAGGCGCTGGCTCTGGCTCGACGACCTTTGAGGTGCGAGTCACAAATGTATATATTTGTGTAATTGTGATCCACACATTAGCCTGCTACCCATCCGAGCGAAAGTTTGTTCCGCTTAGCCCCGCCCCCATTAGTTACTGTTGCTATGTCTGTCAAACTTTCGCTCGTACCGAGAAATATAAAGCCTACAGTAAAAATAAGTACCATTTATTTATATAGCGGATTTCACAGACAGAATCACAAAGTGATTTACAGTGTGTATAGAAAATGAAAGCATAGTAAAAAAAATAATCTAAGAATATAATAATTAAAAAAAAAAATTTAAGTGAAATTTCCTCCCGTTCCTGTCATGTCTCTATTCCCCACCAGTGGGGCGCGCCCCACACTTTGAGAAACGCTGGGCTAACCTCCTCCAACCTCCGAGGACAAAGCTACGAACAATGGGAGACCGAGCTTTCTACTCCTTCGTTCCCAGTCTGTGGAACGCTCTCCCTGACCACCTGAAGGCACCACAGACTGTGGATGCTTTTAAAAAAGGCTTAAAAACCATCATTTAAATGTATTATTATTTTTTGATATATGCATACTAGTTCTAGCTATTAGGCTGTCCTAGTTTTTATTTTTTATTATCTTTTTATTTTTATTAATACACTGTAGCACTTTGAGGTTGTTTACTCAATGTAAAGTGCTTTTTACAAATAAAATCTATTATTATTATCATTGTTGGTAGACGGGCACTGTGTGGCAGGATGCTAGAACAACTGAGGAGGTGGGAACACGAGAGTATTTTATTGCATTCTCAAATATCCCGAAACACACAAAGTAGAAGATGTACAAATCAGACATAAATTCTTTATTTGTGCGTGTTTGACTCAGCAAACCTCGACACAAGGACAGCTTCTCCTGCTGTCTGAACAAACCTGTGCGATGTCGTACATGCTAGTATTAATAAACAATATCAATATTTATAAACCTGTGCGATGCCGTACATGCTAGTATTAAACAATATGGATATTTATAAACCTGTGCGATGCCATACATGCTAGTATTAATAAACAATATAGATATTTATAAATCTGTGCGATGCCGTACATGCTAGTATTAATAAACAATATAGATATTTATAAACCTGTGCGATGCCGTACATGCTAGTATTAATAAACAATATCAATATTTATAAACCTGTGCGATGCCGTACATGCTAGTATTAAACAATATGGATATTTATAAACCTGTGCGATGCCATACATGCTAGTATTAATAAACAATATAGATATTTATAAATCTGTGCGATGCCGTACATGCTAGTATTAATAAACAATATAGATATTTATAAACCTGTGCGATGCCGTACATGCTTGTATTAATAAACAATATCAATATTTATAAACCTGTGCGATGCCGTACATGCTAGTATTAATAAACAATATCAGTATTTATAAACCTGTGCGATGCCGTACATACTAGTATTAAACAATATAGATATTAATAAACCTGTGCGATGCCGTACATGCTAGTATTAATAAACAATATAGATATTTATAAATCTGTGCGATGCCGTACATGCTAGTATTAATCAGAGGTGTGGACTCGAGTCACATGACTTGGACTCGAGTCAGACTCGAGTCATGAATTTGATGACTTTAGACTCGACTTGACAAAATGTAAAAAGACTTGCAACTCGACTTAGACTTTAACATCAATGACTTGTGACTTCACTTGGACTTGAGCCTTTTGAATTGACATGACTTGACATGACTTGCTACTTTCCCCAAAACCCAAAGATGAAAAAGTTATTCGGGAGCGCTCCGTATTTTTCATTGTGTACTTGTCTATCAGCGTTGCGTGTGTCAGCTGGTGTGCTCTCAGTACAACAGCCAATCAAATTAGATCTACTTTGTTTTCATCACACAGCATTCATCCAATCAAATTGCAGGACAACCAACGAAGAAGACATGTCCAAACCACACGCCAGTGGACAAAAAATGATGCCTAAAATAATTTTGTTTGGGTATAAAAATGACGAGGTGGTCAACACAAAACGGTTTGCAGTATGCAACACATGCGGTTCGAAAATGACTGATGGAGAGGCAACAACTTCCAACTTCGTCCGGCATTTGAAGTTACACAAAGAACGGTAAGTTTTGAATGTAAGATAACGTTTATTGGCTAAGTAACGTGACTTTTATTTGCTGTGTAGTTAAATCAGTGAGGCTGTAAACTCACTGCTAACGTTATAACGTTATTGCAAACACGGGAATCTGTTGCAGTTCACTACCTTATTCATACTTTTTGTTCAGTGATTTTTTTTAAGCAGGGTTACGTTAGTCAATATATCACACGTAACGTTAGACGGCGGTCAGCAGCACCGCGTATTTTAGCCACCTAAAAAAAGACAAAAATAGTCAAATAAAGGTCAGTTAAAATGTATACTATATTATGAATATGTGTACCGTTTTAGCTAGCTTTCTGACATACTGTTGGTTGTTTACCTCAGTGGTCCCCAACCACCGGGCCGCGGCCCGGTACTGGTCCGTGGATCGATTGGTATCGGCCCGCACAAGAATTTTTTTTTTTTTTTCTCTTTTTTTAATTAAATCAACATAAAAAACACAAGATACACTTACAAGTAGTGCACCAACCCAAAACAACTCTCTCCCCCCTTTTGTTCTGGGCATTGAACATGAAGACTCTTCCTTCACTGTTCCGAGTGGCCATGAGAGTCTTGGCAGTGCCTGCCTCCAGTGCTCCAGTGGAGCGAGTTTTCAGCCATGGTGGCATCATACTACGCCCCCATCGTGCACAAATGACTGACAGACTCTTGGCTAATTTGGTCTTTTGCAAATGCAATGCAGCATAGGGCCCTGACATATAAAAAGTACAACTTTTTTGTTATGTTCACGTATATGTCATGTTTTTTCAATGTTAACACTTTTGTACAAATAAGTACATTTATTTTTCAATGTGTTTGTTCTGTAAAGGAATGAGTTAATGTTTAAAATGACTGGTTAATAGTGCTATTATAAAGTGCAATGTCAGCACAATTTTCTTTCCTGCAATTTAAAATGCACTTGTTTTAATAAATAAATACAGCGTTTGAAAAGCATACACCCTGTATGATCAGTGTCAGAGCTTGGTCCGCATTGCCGGCAGTAAGTCGGACACGTTTCCAGTGAGGGTTGGACTCCACCAAGGCTGCACTTTGTCACCGATTCTGTTCATAACTTTTATGGACAGAATTTCTAGGCGCAGTCAAGGCGTTGAGGGGATCTGGTTTGGTGGCTGCAGGATTAGGTCTCTGCTTTTTGCAGATGATGTGGTCCTGATGGCTTCATCTGGCCAGGATCTTCAGCTCTCACTGGATCGGTTCGCAGCCGAGTGTGAAGCGACTGGGATGAGAATCAGCACCTCCAAGTCCGAGTCCATGGTTCTCGCCCGGAAAAGGGTGGAGTGCCATCTCCGGGTTGGGGAGGAGATCTTGCCCCAAGTGGAGGAGTTCAAGTACCTCGGAGTCTTGTTCACGAGTGGGGGAAGAGTGGATGGTGAGATCGACAGGCGGATCGGTGCGGCGTCTTCAGTAATGCGGACGCTGTATCGATCCGTTGTGGTGAAGAAGGAGCTGAGCCGGAAGGCAAAGCTCTCAATTTACCGGTCGATCTACGTTCCCATCCTCACCTATGGTCATGAGCTTTGGGTTATAACCGAAAGGACAAGATCACGGGTACAAGCGGCCAAAATGAGTTTCCTCCACCGAGTGGCGGGGCTCTCCCTTAGAGGATAGGGTGAGAAGCTCTGCCATCCGGGAGGAACTCAAAGTAAAGCTGCTGCTCCTCCACATGGAGAGGAGCCAGATGAGGTGGTTCGGGCATCTGGTCAGGATGCCACCCGAACGCCTCCCTAGGGAGGTGTTTAGGGCACGTCCCACTGGTAGGAGGCCACGGGGAAGACCCAGGACACGTTGGGAAGACTATGTCTCCTGGCTGGCCTGGGAACGCCTCGGGGTCCCACAGGAAGAGCTGGACGAAGTGGCTGGGGAGAGGGAAGTCTGGGCTTCCCTGCTTAGGCTGCTGCCCCCGCGACCCAACCTCGGATAAGCGGAGGAAGATGGATGGATGGATGGAAAAGCATACACAATCTGTGTTAATATATTAGTCTGTGGTTAAAAGGACTTGAAAGGACTCGAAACTCAAAATGCAGGACTTAGGACTTGACTTGAGACTTTCCAGTCTTGACTTTGGACTTGACTCGGGGCTTGCCTGTCTTGACTCGGGACTTGACTCGGACTTGAGGGCAAAGACTTGAGACTTACTTGTGACTTGCAAAACAATGACTTGGTCCCACCTCTGGTATTAATAAACAATATAGATATTTATAAACCTGTGCGATGCCGTACATGCTAGTATTAATAAACAATATAGATATGTGACTTGTCCAGGGTGTACCCCGCCTACCGCCCGAATGCAACTGAGATAGGCTCCAGCGACCTCCCGCGACTCCAAAAGGGACAACCGGTAGAAAATGGATGGATGGATGGATACTTATAAACCTGTGCGATGCCGTACATGCTAGTATTAATAAACAATATCAGTATTTATAAACCTGTGCGATGCCGTACATGCTAGTATTAATAAACAATATAAATATGTATATTTTGTTAGTTTGTCAGAAAGAAGTCGTCTTACCTTAAGATATTGTCGGCGTATGTAAGTAACAACTTGCACACATCCAGGAAGACGTCCTTAGAATTGTCACATAATTGAGTGACTGCTGGCGACAAAGTCATTTTTCTTCTTTTAATCGCCTTTTCTGTCAAATGTTGACTGCTTCGCTGCTAGCTCGTTAGCTAATAACGACAAGCTACTGCGTCTTCCTCTGGTGATGAATCGACATGTTGGTGCGCAGTGGCGCCACCTGCTGGACTGGAGGGTCTACTTCTTTATTATTGTACAATGAACATACTTATTATAGGATGACAATGCACGAACACAACATCACGATATTTACTTCCAATGTTTTACATCACGATAAACAATGCATATAATACATTTAAAAACATTAAAAACAATTCTCCTACAAACAAAACCTGTTGAAGAAAGTAAAACAAATTACTACAATAATTGTTGACTTTATAATACATTTTTCAACTTTTAGTCCAAAACACACAGTACTTCATTAAAACAAGTACTTCTAAGTTCAAACACACAGTACTTCATTAAGCAGTTACTACTAGTCTTAAACACGTAGTACTTCATCAAACAAGTACTACTAGTCTAAAACACATAGTACGTCATCAAACAAGTACTAGTAGTCTAAAACACAGTACTTCATCAAACAAGTACTACTAGTCTAAAACACACAGTACTTCATCAAACAAGTCTAAAACACAGTACTTCATCAAACAAGTACTACTAGTCTAAAACACACAGTACTTCATCAAACAAGTACTACTAGTCTAAAACACACAGCACTTAATCATACAAGTACTACTAGTCTAAAACACAGTACTTCATCAAACAAGTACTACTAGTCTAAAACACACAGTACTTCATCAAACAAGTACTACTAGTCTAAAACACACAGCACTTAATCATACAAGTACTACTAGTCTAAAACACAGTACTTCATCAAACAAGTACTACTAGTCTAAAACACACAGCACTTAATCATACAAGTACTACTAGTCTAAAACACAGTACTTCATCAAACAAGTACTACTAGTCTAAAACACACAGTACTTCATCAAACAAGTACTACTAGTTTTAAACACACAGTACTTCATCAAACAAGTACTACTAGTCTAAAACACACAGTACTTCATCAAACAAGTACTACTACTCTAAAACACACAGTACTTCAAACAGGTACTACTAGTCTAAAACACACAGTACTTCATCAAACAAGTCTAAAACACAGTACTTCATCAAACAAGTACTACTAGTCTAAAACACACAGTACTTCAAACAAGTACTACTAGTCTAAAACACACAGTACTTCAAACAAGTACTACTAGTCTAAAACACACAGTACTTCATCAAACAAGTCTAAAACACAGTACTTCATCAAACAAGTACTACTAGTCTAAAACACACAGTACTTAATCATACAAGTACTTCTAGTCTAAAACACAGTACTTCATCAAACAAGTACTACTAGTCTAAAACACACAGTAGTTCATCAAACATGTACTACTAGGATAAAACACATAGTACTTCATCAAACAAGTACAATCAGGATACAACATAGTACTTCATCAAACAAGTACTATTAGGATAAAACACACAGTACTTTATCAAACAAGTACTACTAGTCTAAAAC
This sequence comes from Nerophis lumbriciformis, assembly GCF_033978685.3. NCBI lineage: Eukaryota > Metazoa > Chordata > Actinopteri > Syngnathiformes > Syngnathidae > Nerophis > Nerophis lumbriciformis. The sequence continues at coordinate 40,686,058 of NC_084568.2, read as the reverse complement.
ACACAGTACTTAATCATACAAGTACTACTAGTCTAAAACACAGTACTTCATCAAACAAGTACTACTAGTCTAAAACACAGTACTTCATCAAACAAGTACTACTAGTCTAAAACACACAGTAGTTCATCAAACATGTACTACTAGGATAAAACACAGTACTTCATCAAACAAGTACTACTAGTCTAAAACACAGTACTTCATCAAACAAGTACTACTAGTCTAAAACACAGTACTTCATCAAACAAGTACTACTAGGATAAAACACAGTACTTCATCAAACAAGTATTACTAGTCTAAAACACAGTACTTCATTAAACAAGTACTACTAGTCTAAAACACAGTACTTCATCAAACATGTACTACGAGTCTAAAACACAGTACTTCATCAAACAAGTACTACTGGTCTAAAACACACAGTACTTCATCAAACAAGTCTAAAACACAGTACTTCATCAAACAAGTACTACTAGTCTAAAACACACAGTACTTCATCAAACAAGTACTACTAGTCTAAAACACACAGTAGTTCATCAAACAAGTACTACTAGTCTAAAACACACAGTACTTCATCAAACAAGTACTACTAGTCTAAAACACACAGTACTTCATCAAACAAGTACTACTAGTCTAAAACACACAGTACTTCATCAAACAAGTACTACTAGTCTAAAACACACAGTAGTTCATCAAACATGTACTACTAGGATAAAACACACGGTACTTCATCAAACAAGTACAATCAGGATACAACATAGTACTTCATCAAACAAGTACTATAAGAATAAAACACACAGTACTTCATCAAACATGTACTATTAGGATAAAACACACAGTACTTCATCAAACATGTACTATTAGGATACAACATAGTACTTCATCAAACAAGTACTACTAGTCTAAAACACACAGTACTTCATCAAACAAGTACTACTAGTCTAAAACACAGTACTTCATCAAACAAGTACTACTAGTCTAAAACACACAGTACTTCATCAAACATGTACTACTAGGATAAAACACAGTACTTCATCAAACAAGTACAATCAGGATACAACATAGTAATTCATCAAACAAGTACTATTAGGATAAAACACACAGTACTTCATCAAACAAGTACTACTAGTCTAAAACACACAGTACTTCATCAAACAAGTACTACTAGTCTAAAACACAGTACTTCATCAAACAAGTACTACTAGTCTAAAACACAGTACTTCATCAAACAAGTACTACTAGTCTAAAACACACAGTACTTCATCAAACAAGTACTACTAGTCTAAAACACAGTACTTCATCAAACATGTACTACTAGTCTAAAACACAGTACTTCATCAAACAAGTACTACTAGTCTAAAACACACAGTACTTAATCATACAAGTACTACTAGTCTAAAACACAGTACTTCATCAAACAAGTACTACTAGTCTAAAACACAGTACTTCATCAAACAAGTACTACTAGTCTAAAACACACAGTACTTCATCAAACAAGTACTACTAGGATAAAACACAGTACTTCATCAAACAAGTATTACTAGTCTAAAACACAGTACTTCATCAAACAAGTACTACTAGTCTAAAACACACAGTACTTTATCAAGTATAAAACACACAGTACTTTATCAAACAAGTACTACTAGTCTAAAACACACAGTACTTCATCAAACAAGTACTACTAGTCTAAAACACACAGTACTTAATCAAACAAGTACTACTAGTCTAAAACACAGTACTTCATCAAACAAGTACTACTAGTCTAAAACACAGTACTTCATCAAACAAGTACTACTAGTCTAAAACACAGTACTTCATCAAACAAGTACTACTAGTATAAAACACAGTACTTATCGAACAAGTACTACTAGTCTAAAACACAGTACTTCATCAAACAAGTACTACTAGTCTAAAACACAGTACTTCATCAAACAATTACTACTAGTCTAAAACACACAGTACTTCATCAAACAAGTACTACTAGTCTAAAACACAGTACTTCATCAAACAATTACTACTAGTCTAAAACACACAGTACTTTATCAAACAAGTACTACTAGTATAAAACACACAGTGCTTTATCAAACAAGTACTACTAGTCTAAAACACAGTACTTCATCAAACAAGTACTACTAGTCTAAAACACAGTACTTCATCAAACAAGTACTACTAGTCTAAAACACACAGTAGTTCATCAAACATGTACTACTAGGATAAAACACAGTACTTCATCAAACAAGTACTACTAGTCTAAAACACAGTACTTCATCAAACAAGTACTACTAGTCTAAAACACAGTACTTCATCAAACAAGTACTACTAGTCTAAAACACAGTACTTCATCAAACAAGTACTACTAGTCTAAAACACACAGTACTTCATCAAACAAGTCTAAAACACAGTACTTCATCAAACAAGTACTACTAGTCTAAAACACACAGTACTTCAAACAAGTACTACTAGTCTAAAACACACAGTACTTCATCAAACAAGTCTAAAACACAGTACTTCATCAAACAAGTACTACTAGTCTAAAACACACAGTACTTAATCATACAAGTACTTCTAGTCTAAAACACAGTACTTCATCAAACAAGTACTACTAGTCTAAAACACACAGTAGTTCATCAAACATGTACTACTAGGATAAAACACATAGTACTTCATCAAACAAGTACAATCAGGATACAACATAGTACTTCATCAAACAAGTACTATTAGGATAAAACACACAGTACTTTATCAAACAAGTACTACTAGTCTAAAACACACAGTACTTAATCATACAAGTACTACTAGTCTAAAACACAGTACTTCATCAAACAAGTACTACTAGTCTAAAACACAGTACTTCATCAAACAAGTACTACTAGTCTAAAACACACAGTAGTTCATCAAACATGTACTACTAGGATAAAACACAGTACTTCATCAAACAAGTACTACTAGTCTAAAACACAGTACTTCATCAAACAAGTACTACTAGTCTAAAACACAGTACTTCATCAAACAAGTACTACTAGGATAAAACACAGTACTTCATCAAACAAGTATTACTAGTCTAAAACACAGTACTTCATTAAACAAGTACTACTAGTCTAAAACACAGTACTTCATCAAACATGTACTACGAGTCTAAAACACAGTACTTCATCAAACAAGTACTACTGGTCTAAAACACACAGTACTTCATCAAACAAGTCTAAAACACAGTACTTCATCAAACAAGTACTACTAGTCTAAAACACACAGTACTTCATCAAACAAGTACTACTAGTCTAAAACACACAGTAGTTCATCAAACAAGTACTACTAGTCTAAAACACACAGTACTTCATCAAACAAGTACTACTAGTCTAAAACACACAGTACTTCATCAAACAAGTACTACTAGTCTAAAACACACAGTACTTCATCAAACAAGTACTACTAGTCTAAAACACACAGTAGTTCATCAAACATGTACTACTAGGATAAAACACACGGTACTTCATCAAACAAGTACAATCAGGATACAACATAGTACTTCATCAAACAAGTACTATAAGAATAAAACACACAGTACTTCATCAAACATGTACTATTAGGATAAAACACACAGTACTTCATCAAACATGTACTATTAGGATACAACATAGTACTTCATCAAACAAGTACTACTAGTCTAAAACACACAGTACTTCATCAAACAAGTACTACTAGTCTAAAACACAGTACTTCATCAAACAAGTACTACTAGTCTAAAACACACAGTACTTCATCAAACATGTACTACTAGGATAAAACACAGTACTTCATCAAACAAATACAATCAGGATACAACATAGTAATTCATCAAACAAGTACTATTAGGATAAAACACACAGTACTTCATCAAACAAGTACTACTAGTCTAAAACACACAGTACTTCATCAAACAAGTACTACTAGTCTAAAACACAGTACTTCATCAAACAAGTACTACTAGTCTAAAACACAGTACTTCATCAAACAAGTACTACTAGTCTAAAACACACAGTACTTCATCAAACAAGTACTACTAGTCTAAAACACAGTACTTCATCAAACATGTACTACTAGTCTAAAACACAGTACTTCATCAAACAAGTACTACTAGTCTAAAACACACAGTACTTAATCATACAAGTACTACTAGTCTAAAACACAGTACTTCATCAAACAAGTTCTACTAGTCTAAAACACAGTACTTCATCAAACAAGTACTACTAGTCTAAAACACACAGTACTTCATCAAACAAGTACTACTAGGATAAAACACAGTACTTCATCAAACAAGTATTACTAGTCTAAAACACAGTACTTCATCAAACAAGTACTACTAGTCTAAAACACACAGTACTTTATCAAGTATAAAACACACAGTACTTTATCAAACAAGTACTACTAGTCTAAAACACACAGTACTTCATCAAACAAGTACTACTAGTCTAAAACACACAGTACTTAATCAAACAAGTACTACTAGTCTAAAACACAGTACTTCATCAAACAAGTACTACTAGTCTAAAACACAGTACTTCATCAAACAAGTACTACTAGTCTAAAACACAGTACTTCATCAAACAAGTACTACTAGTATAAAACACAGTACTTATCGAACAAGTACTACTAGTCTAAAACACAGTACTTCATCAAACAAGTACTACTAGTCTAAAACACAGTACTTCATCAAACAATTACTACTAGTCTAAAACACACAGTACTTCATCAAACAAGTACTACTAGTCTAAAACACAGTACTTCATCAAACAATTACTACTAGTCTAAAACACACAGTACTTCATCAAACAAGTACTACTAGTCTAAAACACAGTACTTCATCAAACAAGTACTACTAGTCTAAAACACACAGTACTTTATCAAGTATAAAACACACAGTACTTTATCAAACAAGTACTACTAGTCTAAAACACACAGTACTTAATCAAACAAGTACTACTAGTCTAAAACACACAGTACTTAAACAAGTACTACTAGTCTAAAACACAGTACTTCATCAAACAAGTACTACTAGTCTAAAACACAGTACTTCATCAAACAAGTACTACTAGTCTAAAACACAGTACTTCATCAAACAAGTACTACTAGTATAAAACACAGTACTTATCGAACAAGTACTACTAGTCTAAAACACAGTACTTCATCAAACAAGTACTACTAGTCTAAAACACAGTACTTCATCAAACAATTACTACTAGTCTAAAACACACAGTACTTCATCAAACAAGTACTACTAGTCCAAAACACACAGTACTTCATCAAACAAGTACTACTAGTCTAAAACACAGTACTTCATCAAACAAGTACTACTAGTCTAAAACACACAGTACTTTATCAAGTATAAAACACAGTACTTCATCAAACAAGTACTACTAGTCCAAAACACACAGTACTTCATCAAACAAGTACTACTAGTCTAAAACACACAGTACTTCATCAAACAAGTACTACTAGTCTAAAACACACAGTACTTCATCAAACAAGTACTACTAGTCTAAAACACAGTACTTCATCAAACAATTACTACTAGTCTAAAACACAGTACTTCAAACAATTACTGCTAGTCTAAAACACACAGTACTTCATCAAACAAGTACTACTAGTCCAAAACACACAGTACTTCATCAAACAAGTACTACTAGGATAAAACACACAGTAGTTCATCAAACATGTACTACTAGGATAAAACACAGTACTTCATCAAACAAGTACTATAAGAATAAAACACAGTACTTCATCAAACAAGTACAATCAGGATAAAATATAGTACTCCATCAAACAAGTACTTGTATAGTCTAAAAAACATAGTACTTCATCAAACAAGTACTTGTATAGTCTAAAAACATAGTACTTCATCAAAGAAGTACTCTGTTGACACGAAAAATTCCATCTGGTGTTTAGTGAAGTAGAAAGTATTTATTATCTTCCTTTAGATGAGAAAATGGTTTTAACAATGAAGAAAAGAATAAAAAATGTTCCATGAGTGACTTTTATTGCCAAAGTGAATCTAATGTGATTATTATTAGTGATCAGAAATCAGAGAAGAACACCAGGAGGATTAGGAGGGGGAGGGGTGATATCCTAGTCACACCACAAGGTGGCGCCATGACTACAAACACTTTTATTTGCTACTAGTCTTGAAAAATAACATTAGACTGTCATCCCAATCATTTCACATGAAGATGGAAATATTCCACCAAGTCAGAGAAATGGTAGAAAAACATCAAAGGTGGTGGAAACATCTACCTGTGAACACAGGCCAGCAGGGGGCAAAATACTCCATGACATCATCCCCTATAAAATGCACATGCACGTGATGATGTCATCATGTACTTGTGTATTTATGTAACATAATGTTGTCATCATGTACTTGTGTATTTATGTAACATGTCGTAATCATGTACTTGTGTATTTATGTAACATAATGTTGTCATCATGTACTTTTGTATTTATGTAACATAATGTTGTCATCATGTACTTGTGTATTTATGTAACATAATGATGTCATCATGTACTTGTGTATTCATGTAACATAATGTTGTCATCATGTACTTGTGTATTCATGTAACATAATGTTGTCATCATGTACTTGTGTATTTATGTAACATAATGTTGTCATCATGTACTTGTGTATTTATGTAACATAATGTTGTCATCATGTACTTGTGTATTTATGTAACATAATGTTGTCATCATGTACTTGTGTATTCATGTAACATAATGTTGTCATCATGTACTTGTGTATTCATGTAACATAATGTTGTCATCATGTACTTGTGTATTTATGTAACATAATGTTGTCATCATGTACTTGTGTATTTATGTAACATAATGTTGTCATCATGTACTTGTGTATTTATGTAACATAATGTTGTCATCATGTACTTGTGTATTTATGTAACATAATGTTGTCATCATGTACTTGTGTATTTATGTAACATAATGTTATCATGTACTTGTGTATTTATGTAACAATGTTGTCATCATGTACTTGTGTATTTATGTAACATAATGTTGTCATCATGTACTTGTGTATTCATGTAACATAATGTTGTCATCATGTACTTGTGTATTTATGTAACATAATGTTGTCATCATGTACTTGTGTATTCATGTAACATAATGTTGTCATCATGTACTTGTGTATTCATGTAACATAATGTTGTCATCATGTACTTGTGTATTTATGTAACATAATGTTGTCATCATGTACTTGTGTATTTATGTAACATAATGTTGTCATCATGTACTTGTGTATTTATGTAACATAATGTTGTCATCATGTACTTGTGTATTTATGTAACATAATGTTGTCATCATGTACTTGTGTATTTATGTAACATAATGTTGTCATCATGTACTTGTGTATTCATGTAACATAATGTTGTCATCATGTACTTGTGTATTCATGTAACATAATGTTGTCATCATGTACTTGTGTATTTATGTAACATAATGTTGTCATCATGTACTTGTGTATTTATGTAACATAATGTTGTCATCATGTACTTGTGTATTTATGTAACATAATGTTGTCATCATGTACTTGTGTATTTATGTAACATAATGTTGTCATCATGTACTTGTGTATTTATGTAACATAATGTTGTCATCGTGTACTTGTGTATTTATGTAACATAATGTTGTCATCATGTACTTGTGTATTTATGTAACATAATGTTGTCAAGTACTTGTGTATTTATGTAACATAATGTTGTCATCATGTACTTGTGTATTTATGTAACATAATGTTGTCAAGTACTTGTGTATTTATGTAACATAATGTTGTCATCATGTACTTGTGTATTTATGTAACATAATGTTGTCATCATGTACTTGTGTATTTATGTAACATAATGTTGTCATCATGTACTTGTGTATTCATGTAACATAATGTTGCCATCGTGTACTTGTGTATTTATGTAACATAATGTTGTCATCATGTACTTGTGTATTTATGTAACATAATGTTGTCATCATGTACTTGTGTATTTATGTAACATAATGTTGTCATTGTGTACTTGTGTATTCATGTAACAATGTTGTCATCATGTACTTGTGTATTCATGTAACATAATGTTGTCATCATGTACTTGTGTATTCATGTAACAATGTTGTCATCATGTACTTGTGTATTCATGTAACATAATGTTGTCATCATGTACTTGTGTATTTATGTAACATAATGTTGTCATCATGTACTTGTGTATTCATGTAACATAATGTTGCCATCGTGTACTTGTGTATTTATGTAACATAATGTTGTCATCATGTACTTGTGTATTTATGTAACATAATGTTGTCATCATGTACTTGTGTATTTATGTAACATAATGTTGTCATCATGTACTTGTGTTTTTATGTAACATAATGTTGTCATCATGTACTTGTGTATTTATGTAACATAATGTTGTCATCATGTACTTGTGTTTTTATGTAACATAATGTTGTCATCATGTACTTGTGTATTTATGTAACATAATGATGTCATCATGTACTTGTGTTTTTATGTAACATAATGATGTCATCATGTACTTGTGTATTTATGTAACATAATGTTGTCATCATGTACTTGTGTATTCATGTAACATAATGTTGTCATCATGTACTTGTGTATTTATGTAACATAATGTTGTCATCATGTACTTGTGTATTTATGTAACATAATGTTGTCATCATGTACTTTTGTATTTATGTAACATAATGTTGTCATCATGTACTTGTGTATTTATGTAACATAATGTTGTCATCATGTACTTGTGTATTCATGTAACATAATGTTGTCATCATGTACTTGTGTATTCATGTAACATAATGTTGTCATCATGTACTTGTGTATTTATGTAACATAATGTTGTCATCATGTACTTGTGTATTTATGTAACATAATGTTGTCATCATGTACTTGTGTATTTATGTAACATAATGTTGTCATCATGTACTTGTGTATTTATGTAACATAATGTTGTCATCATGTACTTGTGTATTTATGTAACATAATGTTATCATGTACTTGTGTATTTATGTAACAATGTTGTCATCATGTACTTGTGTATTTATGTAACATAATGTTGTCATCATGTACTTGTGTATTTATGTAACATAATGTTGTCATCATGTACTTGTGTATTTATGTAACATAATGTTGTCATCATGTACTTGTGTATTTATGTAACATAATGATGTCATCATGTCCATCTTCTTCTACTTATCCAAGGTGATGAAATAGTTCATCTGTCTTTTGTCAACACATCAACAAACAATAACCATGTTTTTAAACAAAGCAGGCATTTAATGAAGTTTCCTGAAAACACAAAATACCTGACAAATTTAAGCAGTGTATATATATATATATATATATATATATATATACATATATATATATACATAATGCAGTAGCAGTACATTTGGTATGCAGTAGAAGTAAATGTAAAGATAAAAGCTAGCCAGAAGAAAAAAAACTCATGAAAATTGTATAAATGTTCAATAATACATTTTAAAAAGTCGTACATCCTGCTTTAACAGACCATTTCAAATCAGATTATAACAACCGAGAAATATGTATAATCTCCAAACACCTCCCACTTATAAAATTAAAAGTCAAGTTGAAATAGTGTAAATACGTAGAAAAGCTGTAGTGAAATATTAGTATGGTTCATCATGTCTTGTGAGTATGTTCTTATTGTCAACATGAAGTGAAACATGTCTCGTTTATTTGAAAAACACAAAAAGAAAAATGGAAAACAAAGCTGCTATCTTATGAAGTGGAAATATTGAAATAAATATGTAACATTTTGACTGTAAACAATGTTATTTTATAGGCAGGGAGTGGAAAGTTGCAATAATCTTCATAAAGTATACATTAGCACTACTTTTACTCTGCGCGTGTATTCAAGTATTGCACTTGATATTGCATACCTTGCTTTTATTTACAGTAATGTCACACGCCAGCATAACAAGCATCTGGTCGCCACATGCGCAGATCTACTAGAACCTGATTGATGTTCCTCATCCAGGAATTCCTCTCAGCTTTGGTGTCTGCACTCAGCCAGTTTCTGCACCACACAGCACAACATTTGCATCAGTCGTCTGTCTACTACACAAGAAAAGTACAATTGGTACTACACATTCAAGTATTATCTGTACTACACTGGAAAGTACTTTTGGCACTACGCTGGAAAAGTGCCATCACACATGAAAAGTACCATCGGTACTACGCTGGAGAACCATCGGTACTTTACCAAAAAAGTATCATTGGCACTACACACGAAACATACCATCGGCACTACACACGAAACATACCATCGGCACTACACACGAAACATACCATCGGCACTACACACGAAACATACCATCGGCACTACACACGAAACCTAGCATCGGTACTACACCTGAAACATACCATTAGTACGACACATGAAAAGTACCATCGGTACTACACATGAAACCTACCATCAGTACTACACACAAAATATACCATCGGTACTTCACATGAAACCTACCATCAGTACTACACATGAAACCTACCATCAGTACTACACATGAAACCTACAATCAATACTACACACAAAACATACCATCGGTTCGGCACTACACACTAAACACACCATCGGTGCTACACACTAAACACACCATCGGAACTACACACAAAACATACCATCGGTACTACACACTAAACACACCATCGGTACTACACACTAAACACACCATCGGTACTACCCACTAAACATACCATCGGTACTACACACGAAACATACCATCGGTACTACACACGAAACATACCATCGGTACTACACACGAAACCTAGCATCGGTACTACACACGAAACCTAGCATCGGTACTACACATGAAATATACCATCGGTACTACACATGAAAAGTACCATCGGTACTACACATGAAAAGTACCATCGGTACTACACATGAAACCTACCATCAGTACTACACATGAAACCTACAATCAGTACTACACACAAAACATACCATCGGTTCGGCACTACACACTAAACACACCATCGGTGCTACACACTAAACACACCATCGGTACTACACACTAAACATACCATAGGTACTACACACTGAACATACCATTGGTAATACACACTAAACATACAATCAGTAATACACACGAAACATGCCATCGGTACTACACACGAAACATGCCATCGGTACTACACACGAAACATGCCATCAGTACTACACACGAAACACACCATCGGAACTACACACAAAACATACCATCGGCACTACACACAAAACATACCACCGGTACTACACATGAAACATACCATCGGTACGACACATGAAACCTACCATCAGTACTACACATAAAACCTACAATCAGTACTACACACGAAACATACCATCGGTTCGGTACTACACACTAAACACACCATCGGTACTACACACTAAACACACCATCGGTACTACACACTAAACACACCATCGGTACTACACACTAAACACACCATCGATACTACACACTAAACATACCATCGGTAATACACACGAAACATACCATCTGTACTACACACGAAACATACCATCAGTACTACACACGAAACACACCATCGGAACTACACACAAAACATACCATCGGCACTACACACAAAACATTCCATCTGCACTACACACGAAACATACCATCGGTACTACACACGAAACACACCATCGGAACTACACACATGAAACCTACCTACAATCAGTACTACACACGAAACATACCAGCGGTTCGGTACTACACACAAAACACACCATCGGTACTACACACTAAACACACCATCGGTACTACACACTAAACACACCATCGGTACTACACACGAAACATACCATCGGCACTACACACAAAACATACCATCGGTACTACACACGAATTATACCATCGGTACTACACACGAAACCTAGCATCGGTACTACACATGAAACATACCACCGATACTACACATGAAACATACCATCGGTACTACACATGAAAAGTACCATCGGTACTACACATGAAACCTACCATCAGTACTACACACGAAATATACCATCAGTACTACACACGAAATATACCATCGGTACTACACATGAAACCTACCATCAGTACTACACATGAAACCTACGTTCGGTACTACACACTAAAAAAACACCATCGGTACTACACACTAAACACACCATCGGTACTACACACTAAACACACCATCGGTACTACACACTAAACACACCATCGGTACTACACACTAAACATACCATCGGTAATACACACTAAACATACAATCAGTAATACACACGAAACATACCATCGGTACTACACACGAAACATACCATCGGTACTACACACGAAACACACCATCAGTACTACACACGAAACACACCATCGGAACTACACACAAAACATATCATCGGCACTACACACAAAACATTCCATCGGAACTACATACAAAACACACTATTGGAACTACACACGAAACATACCATCGGTACTACACACGAAGCATACCATCGGTACTACACACAAAACATACCATCGGTTCGGTACTACACGCGAAACACACCATCGGTATACTACACACTACACACACCATCTGTACTACACACTAAACACACCATCGGTACTACACACTAAACATACCATCGGTAATACACACTAAACATACCATCAGTAATACACACAAAACATACCATCGGACTACACACGAAACATACCATCAGTACTACACACGAAAGAAAAACCATCGGAACTACACACAAAACCTACCATCGGTACTACACACGAAGCATACCATCAGTACTACACACGAAACATACCATCGGTACTGCACACAAAACATACCAGCCGTTCAGTACTACACACTAAACACACCATCGGTACTACACACTAAACACACCATCGGTACTACACACGGAACATACCATCGGTACTACACACGGAACATACCATCGATACTACACACGAAACATACCATCGGTACTCCACACGAAACATACCATCAATACTACACACGAAACATACTATCAGTACTATTAGTATTATTAGTTCTACGAGGTAGTACTTAAGCGGTCACACACATATTGTGCATTGAAGTATTACTAGGTCCAAGAGGTAGTACTTTGGTATTTCCACACATAGTGCACATTGAAGTATTAGTAGGTCTAAGACAAAGTACTGAGGTAGTACCACAAATGGTATACATTGGAGTATTACTTGGTCTAAGAAGAAGTACTTAGAAGGTCACAGACGTAGTGTACATTGGAGTATTACTTGGTCTAAGACAAAGTACTTAGGTGTTACACACATGGTGTACATTGATGTACTATTAGACAAAGGACTTAAGTGGTGACACACATGGTGTAGTACTAGACAAAGTACTTACGTGGTGACACACATGGTGTAGTACTAGACAAAGTACTTACGTGGTGACACACATGGTGTAGTACTAGACAAAGTACTTACGTGGTGACACACATGGTGTAGTACTAGACAAAGTACTTAGGTGGTGACACACATAGTGTAGTACTAGACAAAGGACTTACGTGGTGACACACATGGTGTAGTACTAGACAAAGTACTTACGTTGTGACACACATGGTGTAGTACTAGACAAAGTACTTACGTGGTGACACACATGGTGTAGTACTAGACAAAGTACATACGTGGTGACACACATGGTGTAGTACTAGACAAAGTACTTACGTGGTGACACACATGGTGTAGTACTAGACAAAGTACTTACGTGGTGACACACATGGTGTAGTACTAGACAAAGTACTTACGTGGTGACACACATGGTGTAGTACTAGACAAAGTACTTAGGTGGTGACACACATGGTGTAGTACTAGACAAAGTACTTAGGTGTTGACACACATGGTGTAGTACTAGACAAAGTACTTAGGTGGTGACACACATGGTGTAGTACTAGACAAAGTACTTACGTGGTGACACACATAGTGTAGTACTAGACAAAGTACTTACGTGGTGACACACATGGTGTAGTACTAGACAAAGTACTTACGTGGTGACACACATGGTGTAGTACTAGACAAAGTACTTACGTGGTGACACACATGGTGTAGTACTAGACAAAGTACTTAGGTGGTGACACACATGGTGTAGTACTAGACAAAGTACTTACGTGGTGACACACATGGTGTAGTACTAGACAAAGTACTTACGTGGTGACACACATGGTGTAGTACTAGACAAAGTACTTACGTGGTGACACACATGGTGTAGTACTAGACAAAGTACTTACGTGGTGACACACATGGTGTAGTACTAGACAAAGTACTTAGGTGGTGACACACATGGTGTAGTACTAGACAAAGGACTTACGTGGTGACACACATGGTGTAGTACTAGACAAAGTACTTACGTTGTGACACACATGGTGTAGTACTAGACAAAGTACTTACGTGGTGACACACATGGTGTAGTACTAGACAAAGTACATACGTGGTGACACACATGGTGTAGTACTAGACAAAGTACTTACGTGGTGACACACATGGTGTAGTACTAGACAAAGTACTTACGTGGTGACACACATGGTGTAGTACTAGACAAAGTACTTAGGTGGTGACACACATGGTGTAGTACTAGACAAAGTACTTAGGTGGTGACACACATGGTGTAGTACTAGACAAAGTACTTAGGTGGTGACACACATGGTGTAGTACTAGACAAAGTACTTACGTGGTGACACACATGGTGTAGTACTAGACAAAGTACTTACGTGGTGACACACATGGTGTTGGTACACTGGCTGACGAGAGTCTCCTTGTCGTCTTCTCTCTGAGGTCTAGCTGTGGTGAGTTCAAGGGTGTTGGGTCGAGCACAGAACTCTCGCTTGGCAGCTTCCACCTTCTTACTGCTGCAGTTGACCAGGTTGATTCGACCAATAGGATTCTGAGAAAAAGCACCCAAAAAAAAGGTGTTTTTGTGTACTTTTGACACAATCAATATCAGGTCATAACATGGTAGACAACACAAATGTTTTTCATAAATAATCCTGATTATCAATTGAATTGTAATATTCCCATGGATTTAAATATCCACATGACATGTAGGGGTATACCACTTTTTCACTATTGATACAGGAGCCTTGAGTCAACCGATACGATATCAGCAGGAATCATAGTAGTGTGTAATGTTAGAAGAGCTTTGATCAAGTGAAATGAGCCAATCAGGTATTATTATTAACCGTCTAGAATGCTGTCTTTAAGTAGAAGTGGAATGTTTTTTTGTTTTTTTTTGGCGACACCACAATAATTCATGAAGTTAATGGGTTCACGACAAAGTAAGTTGAACGATGCGGACACGTTTGTTCCTGGATACTTTTGTAACACGCTTCTGCCTAGAAGACTTTGTATGTGTAAGTAATGGGCAACTATCATTTGTTTGTATTGACAAATGTGCTTTTTATTGTTCAGTGATTATTATAGACAGTATGTCTGGATTGTGTGCTTAGCTACTGATAATAATAATAATAATAATAATAATAATAATAATAATGAAAGTGTATTCACTTAGCTACTGATAATAATAATAATAATAATAATAATAATAATAATAATGAAAGTGTATTCACTTCTATGTAAACCTGAAAAACAAAACCAAGCAGTATACTTTAAAACAACTACAATACTTCTTGTGAACAACAAGTATACTTTTAAATATACAAAAAGTATTGTAGTTGTTTTAAAGTATACTTGTTGTTCACAACAAGTATTGTAGTTTTAAAATATGCAAGAAGTATTGTAGTTGTTTCAAACAACTACAATACTGTTTACAAAAAAGTTTTAAAGTATACTTGTTTATGAAAGATATTGTAGTTGTTTTAAAGTAGGTTTCATGTGTAGTACCGATGGTAGTTTACAAAAAGTAATGTGGTTGTTAACAAGTATACTTGAAAACAACTACAATATTTCTTAACAACAAGTATACTTGAAAACAACTACAATACTTATTGTATATTTTAAAACAACTACAATACTTCTTGTGAACAACAAGTATACTTTAAAACAACTACAATACTTCTTATGAACAACAAGTATACTTGAAAACAACTACAATACTTTTTTGTAAACAAGTATACTTGAAAGCAACTACAATACTTCTTAACAAGTATACTATAGAACAACAACAATACTTCTTGTGAACAACAAGTATACTTGAAAACAACTGCAATACTTCTTGTATATTTTAAAACAACTACAATACTTCTGGTGAACAAAAAGTATACTTTTAAAATATACAAAAAGTATTGTAGTTGTTTTAAAGCATACTTGTTGTTCACAAGAAGTATTGTAGCTTTAAAATATGCAAGAAGTATTGCAGTTGTTTCAAACTACAATACTGTTTACAAAAAGGTAATGTGGTTGTTTTAAAGTATACTTGTTTATGAAAAATATTTACCGTACATTGTTTTAAAGTATACTTGTTTATGAAAAATATTGCAGTTGTTTTGAAGTATAGTTGTTTACAAAAAGTAATGTGGTTGTTTTAAAGTATACTTGTCGTCTACAAAAAGTATTGTGTTGTTTTAAAGTATACTTGTTTACAAAAAGTAATTTGGTTGTTAACAAGTATACTTTAAAACATTGTAGTCGTTTTGAAGTAAACAAGTATACTTTAAAAACAACCATATTACTTTTTGTAAACAAGTATACTTCAAAACAACTACAATATTTTTCATAAACAAGTATACTTTAAAACAACTACATTACTTTTTGTGTATACTTAAAAACAACCACATTACTTTTTGTAAACAAGTATACTTCAAAACAACTGCAATATTTTTCATAAACAAGTATACTTTAAAACAACCACATTACTTTTTGTAAAGAAGTATACTTTAAAACAACTAAATTACTTTTTGTGTACAACAAGTATACTTTAAAAACAACGTGAATATTTATTGCAAACAACAAGTACCGTATTTTCCGCACCATAAGCCGCCCTGGGTTATAAGCCGCGCCTTCAATGAACGGCATATTTCAAAACTTTGTCCACCTATAAGCCGCCCCGTGTTATAAGCCGCATCTAACTGCGCTAAAGGAATGTCAAAAAAACAGTCAGATAGGTCAGTCAAACTTTAATAATATATTAAAAACCAGCGTGATGTGGGCGCGCATGGAGTCGTATATCAACATGGACGGAGCTGCGTGAAAAAAGCCACCCGGCCTCTTCGCGTAAACTTAAACTTACCTTAACCACTCGCTCATCTTTTCTTCATCCATCCCTTCGAGTTAGCTTTTATGATGACGCCGGCTGGAAAGGTCTCTTTTGGCAAGGTCTTCCTTTTGAATATCACCATGGGTGGAAGTTTCTGGCCATTCGCATGGCAAGCTAGAACCACAGTGAAGGATGACTTCTCATTCCCTGTGGTGCGAATATTCACCGTACGTGCTCCCGTTGTATCCACAGTGCGGTTCACAGGAATATCAAAAGTCAGTGGAACCTCGTCCATGTTGATAATGTTCTCTGGCCGGATCTTTTTTTCAGCTATCTTGTTTTTACAATATGCACGGAAAGTAGCCAGCTTTTCTTGAAAGTCTTTAGGCAGTTGCTGTGAAATAGTAGTCCGTGTGCGGATGGAGAGATTGCGTCTTTTCATGAACCGGAAACCTGTCGCTTAGTAGGAGCCATTTTGTGGTCTTTACAGATGTAAACACACAAAGGAAATGAAACGTAATATCCGCGCGCTTCTTCTTCTTCTACGGGGGCGGGTGGTTGCTTACAGTAGAAGAAGAAGCGCTTCCTGTTCTATGGGGGCGGGTGCTTACCTTGGCGGTTGCTTGGCGTAGAAGAAGACGCGCTTCCTCTTCTACGGGGAAAAAAGATGGCGGCTGTTTACCGTAGTTGCGAGACCGAAACTTTATGAAAATGAATCTTAATATTAATCCATATATAAAGCGCACCGGGTTATAAGCCGCACTGTCAGCTTTTGAGTAAATTTGTGGTTTTTAGGTGCGGCTAATAGTGCGGAATATACGGTATACTTTATAACAACTCCAATACTTTTTGTAAACCAGCATGTTGTGATTTAAATTAGGATTTTTCTTACATTGTAATTTTGAGTACATTTTGCTTTGTTAACCTTGTGTATTTCATCACCGGAGTATTATGGGTTATTATTATTATGATTATTATAAAGTAAAGGGTGTGTTTACCGTGCGTCTTTTATCACCGGAGTATTATGGGTTATTATTATAGAGTGAAGGGTTTGTTTACCTTGCGCATTTCATCACCGGGGTATTATGGGTTATTATTATTATGATTATTATATTTGTTTACCTTGCGCTTTTCATCATCGGGGTACGTCCAGTAGGAGATGCAGTACCCTGACAAGACGCACCATCTTCTGTGCCAGGCTCCAAAACCGCTAACGTCCTCAAACATTGTCTGCAAAAAGAACAAAACAGCATTAATGAGTCAATGCAAGAGAAATGAAGTCTGAGATAAACATTAGCAGAATTGACAGTAAATGACTTCATGTAATAAAAATAGTTAGTTTTAATTTTAATTTTACTGACCCTTGGCAAAAATATGAATTAATAATGAGCTATTCTATTAGCTATGACAGCAATTAGTTTTGTAAGCAAGAACACAAAGCTGAGGTGGCAATGTTTTTTTCCAGGCACATTGATTGTTTTTATCATCTTTATTTTACAAATTGTATCAAAGTTGCCTCCATTCTTTATTGTATGTACGCTTCACTAACTTTGGACATGTAAAATAAAGTTTTTAAGAAAAAGTTTGGACAAGTAAAATAGTTAGAACATGTAAAATAAAAGTAAAATTAAGTTAATAAAAAAAACGGATGGTCATATAGAATAAAGTCAAATGAACTAAAAAGAAGTTTGGAAATGTTAATTAAAATAAATAAGTATAAATAAAGTTTGGGCTTGTAGGATACAGTTTTGAAAAGTTTGGACATTTAAAATAAAGTTAAAATTAAAAATGTTTAGACATGGAAAATATGACTAAATAAAATATAGTGTAAATAAAGTTAAAAACAAGTTTAGACACGTAAAAGAAAGTATAAATAAAGTTAGAACATATAAAATATAGTTAAAAGTTTTTTAAAAAGTTTGGAAACGTAAAATAGAAAGCATAAATTAAGTTTGGACATGGAGAATAAAGTTTTAAAAAGTTAGGACATGTAAAATAAAGTTAAAATAAAATGTTTGGATATGGAAAATATGACAAAATAAAATAAAGTACCGGTATATATAAAGTTAAGACATGTAAAATAAGGTTTAAAAAAAGTTTAGACACGTAAGATAAAGTATAAATAAAGTTAGAACATGTAAAATAAAGTTAAAAACAAGTTTAGACATGTAAAAGAAAGTATAAATAAAGTTAGAACATCCATCCATCCATCCATTTTCTACCGCTTATTCCCTTTGGGGTCGCGGGGGGCGCTGGAGCCTATCTCAGCTACAATCGGGCGGAAGGCGGGGTACACCCTAGACAAGTCGCCACCTCATCGCAGGCATTGAAAATGAATTATTGTATTAAATACTATGCCAGACTTTGTGTCCGCGTCTAATTTTTACTTGATTTGCGTACAAAATGTGCCTCATTGGTAGCGTACCTGTTTGGTTAGAACATATAAAATATAATTAAATAAAAGTTTTTTAAAAAGTTTGGAAACGTAAAATAGAAAGCATAAATTAAGTTTGGACATGTAAAATAAAGTATAAATAAAGTTTGGACTTGTACAATAAAGTGTAAATAAAGTTAAGACATGTCAAATAAAGAAAATAAAAAGTTTAGACTTGTAAAATAAAGTATAAATAAAGTTAGAACATGTAAAATAAAGTTAAATAAAAGTTTAAAAAAAGTTTGGAAATGTATAATAAAGTTTAAAAAAGTTTTTAAACATTTAAAATAAAATGTTTAGATATGGAAAATATGACTAAATAAAAGTTTAACAAAAGTTTAGACACGTAAAATAAAGTATAAATAAAGTTAGAACATGTCAAATAAAGTTAAATAAAAGTTTTAAAAAAAGTTTGGAAATGTAAAAGAAAAAGTATAAATAAAGTTTGGACTTGTACAATAAAGTGTAAATAAATTTTGGACATGTAAAATAAAGTTAAATAAAAACATTTTAAAATTGGATAAGGACAAGACAATAAAATGCAATAAAGTATAAATGAAGTTTGAACATGTAGAATTAAGTTTTAAAAAGTTTGGACATGTAAATGAGAGTATAAGTATAGTTTGGACATGTACAATAAAGTTAAAGTAAAAAAAAAAAAAGTGTGGACAAGTAAAATTCCTTACGTGTGTGCACATGAGAAGCATGATTGACAGCCTGAACGCCAATCATCGTATTTGCTCTGTTTTTTACAAAGTCTAACCAATATAGCAATTATTTGTTACATCTGTCCTCCTAAAGTGATACTGCTAACATACAGCATGTTCCAAGTCTTGTATCAGATGTCACCTTCTGCAACTTTTTCAAATAAATGGAGACCATTTCAGGGCTTGCACTCACCAGGAAGCCCTTTTCCTCCACGTTGCAT
The DNA here is from genome assembly GCF_033978685.3 of Nerophis lumbriciformis. Taxonomy (NCBI): domain Eukaryota; kingdom Metazoa; phylum Chordata; class Actinopteri; order Syngnathiformes; family Syngnathidae; genus Nerophis; species Nerophis lumbriciformis. The sequence goes on along the minus strand of NC_084568.2, from coordinate 40,665,526 downwards.
CCAACCTCACACTGCATCTTCAGGTAGACGTGTCCTTCCAGAGGACACAAGAACGGCACCTTGAACATAAAACAGATGTACTCGCTTATTAAAAGCATTCCTTTTTTATTTGCTCTTTCACCATCATTTGCTCTATTATTAGAAATGTCCACTCAATGCTGGTGATGAAATACACCACCCAGTGAAGTTGTCACGTTGTGTAAATGGTAAATAAAAAGAGAATACAACAAATCCTTTTCAACTTATATTCAATTGAATAGACTGCAAAGACAAGATATTTCATGTTCACACTGAGAAACTTCTTTTTTTTTTTGCAAATAATCATTAACTTAGAATTTAATGGCAGCAACACATTGCAAAAAAGCATTTTTACCACTGTGTTACATGGCCTTTCCTTTTAACAACACTCAGTAAAGGTTTGGGAACTGAGGAGACACATTTTTGAAGTGGAATTCTTTCCCATTCTTGCTTGATGTACAGCTGAAGTTGTTCAACAGTCTCCCTTCTCATATTTTAGCCTTCATAATGCACCACACATTTTCAATGGGAGACAGGTCTGGACTACAGGCAGGCCAGTCTAGTACCCGCACTCTTTTACTATGAAGCCACGTTGATGTAACACGTGGCTTGGCATTGTCTTGCTGAAATAAGCAGGGGCGTCCATGGTAACGTTGCTTTGATGGCAACATATGTTGCTCCAAAACCTGTATGTACCTTTCAGCATTAATGGCGCCTTCACAGATGTGTAAGTTACCCATGCCTTGGGCACTAATACACCCCCATACCATCACACATGCTGCCTTTTACACTCTGTGCCTAGAACAGTCCGGATGGTTCTTTTCCACTTTGGTCCGGAGGACACCACGTCCACAGTTTCCAAAAACAATTTGAAATGTGGACTCGTCAGACCACAGAACACTTTTCCACTTTGCATCAGTCCATCTTAGATGAGCTCGGGCCCAGCGGAGCATTTCTGGGTGTTGTTGATAAATGGTTTTGGCTTTGCATAGTAGAGTTGTAACTTGCACTTACAGATGTAGCGACAAACTGCGGTTACTGACAGTGGGTTTCTGAAGTGTTCCTGAGCCCATGTGGTGATATCCTTTACACACTGAAGTCGCTTTTTGATGCAGTACCGCCTGTGTGATTGAAGGTCACGGGCATTGCCGCTTACGTGCAGTGATTTCTCCAGATTCTCTGAACAATTTGATGATATTACAGAGCGTAGATGGTGAAATCCCTAAATTCCTTGCAATAGCTTGTTGAGAAATGTTGTTCTTAGACTGTTGGAAAATTTGCTCAGGCATTTGTTGACAAAGTGGTGACCCTCGCCCCATCCTTGTTTGTGAATGACTGAGCATTTCATGGAAGCTGCTTTTATACCCAATCATGGCACCCACCTGTTCCCAATTAGCCTGATCACCTGTGGGATGTTCCACATACCGTATTTTCCGCACTATTAGCCGCACCTAAAAACCACAAATTTACTCAAAAGCTGACAGTGCGGCTTTTAACCCGGTGCGCTTTATATATGGATTAATATTAAGATTCATTTTCATAAAGTTTCGGTCTCGCAACTACGGTAAACAGCCGCCATCTTTTTTCCCCGTAGAAGAGGAAGTGCTTCTTCTTCTACGCAAGCAACCGCCAAGGTAAGCACCCGCCCCCATAGAACAGGAAGCGCTTCTTCTTCTACTGTAAGCAACCACCCGCCCGCGTAGAAGAAGAAAAAGCGCGCGGATATTACCGTACGTTTCATTTCCTTTGTGTGTTTACATCTGTAAAGACCACAAAATGGCTCCTACTAAGCGACAGGTTTCCGGTTCATGAAAAGACGCAATCTCTCCATCCGCACACGGATTACTATTTCACAGCAACTGCCTAAAGACTTTCAAGAAAAGCTGGCTACTTTCCGTGCATATTGTAAAAACAAGATAGCTGAAAAAAAGATCCGGCCAGAGAACATTATCAACATGGACGAGGTTCCACTGACTTTTGATATTCCTGTGAACCGCACTGTGGATACAACGGGAGCACGTACGGTGAATATTCGCACCACAGGGAATGAGAAGTCATCCTTCACTGTGGTTCTAGCTTGCCATGCTAATGGCCAGAAACTTCCACCCATGGTGATATTCAAAAGGAAGACCTTGCCAAAAGAGACCTTTCCAGCCGGCGTCATCATAAAAGCTAACTCGAAGGGATGGATGAAGAAAAGATGAGCGAGTGGTTAAGGTAAGTTTAAGTTTACGCGAAGAGGCCGGGTGGCTTTTTTCACGCAGCTCCGTCCATGTTGATATACGACTCCATGCGCGCCCACATCACGCTGGTTTTTAATATATTATTAAAGTTTGACTGACCTATCTGACTGTTTTTTTGACATTCCTTTAGCGCAGTTAGATGCGGCTTACAACACGGGGCGGCTTATAGGTGGACAAAGTTTTGAAATATGCCGTTCATTGAAGGCGCGGCTTATAACCCAGGGCGCCTTATGGTGCGGAAAATACGGTAAGTCTTTGATGAGCATTCCTCAACTTTCTCAGTCTTTTTTGCCACCTGTGCCAACTTTTTTGAAACATCTTGCAGGCATCAAATTCCAAATGAGCTAATATTTGCAAAAAATAAAGTTTACCAGTTGGAACGTTAAATATCATTTGAATATAAGTTGAAAAGGATTTGTTGTATTCTCTTTTTATTTACCATTTACACAACGTGACAACTTCACTGCTTTTGGGGTTTGTACCTCACATAGAAAACAAATGTTACTCATAATGTGAAAGACGCGTATAAATGGTAAATGTGCTTTTTGAAACAATGTACATGTAACCTAAATTGATATAAAATCACAGAAGCGCTGACGTTTATCGAGTTTATTATTAGCATATTGTGACAAAAACCTCACGTCAGACTTTCGCAACAATTTTTATGCTAAAGCTTGTGGTATTTTGCTTGTTTTACAAGAATTCATAGAAAAATGTAGTAAGGGAATTTGACTTGTAATATTTATTCAATGGATTTAGAAGGAAGCATGAGCTAGTGACAACATTGGGAGTGTTCTTGTGAGCTATTGTCATACCTGCCAACTTTTGAAATCAGAAAAACCTAGTAGCCAGGGTCCAGGGGCCGCAGGGCCCGGTAGGTCCAGGACAAAGTCCTGGTGGGGGGTTCAGGCTTCGCCCCCCCGACGCAAAATGATTATTAGCATTCAGACAGGTTAAAATGTTGCTAAAACCATCACTTTTCTATCAGTCACAGTGACTTTTCAAAACAAAAATATTACAGCAAAAATCATATGGGTTGATTGACATGTTTATTCTGTAAGCTAACTTCAATAGTTTGAAATTATTTTGACAGTTAATGCCAGTTATCCTGTCAACCTTTCACAAGACTTCAATTTGTTCATTGAAAGTATAAACAGTATAAACACTTTTTACAGTAAACAAATGGTAAAACAGTACTAAACAATTCCATTAAAAAAGAAATTGGTGTCATTATTAACTTTCTGTCCAAGCTTGTATAATCTACTGCCTTGTTCAATTGTATAAAATATTCTGTGCCTAAAATTCACATTTCTATCACAATTATCATACTGTAAACATGGTAAGCTAACTTCATTAAAATTAATAGTCCTGTCAATAGCATGGAATAACAATTCAAATGTAGCTTTTTTTGTAAGCCTTTCAAAAGAATTCAAAATATGAAAAATTAATGAAAATTAATTTAAGCCATCAGACACTTGAAAAGTGGCACATCACATCTCTAATGTAATCATTTGAACTTTTCAACAGAAATAGCACTGCAAAAATATTAAGGACATACTTCTGTATTTTGGTAGTTATGCTGTCAACATTTAACAAGATTTCTTGAAAGCATAAATAGTATAAACACTTTTAACAGTATAACAGTACTAAACAATTCCAATAGATAACATTGGTGTCATTACCTTTTTGTGGCTAAAATCCGAAAAACGTTGAAAGTTTTCCACTTGTATCGCTAGCAACGGCATTAGACTTGTGTTTTTTTGTCCCAACGTGGTCTTTTACATCGCTAATTCCTCCGTGTCCGATCGAAAAATCTTGTCTGCACAAGGTGCAATTCGAGTAGTTTTCACCCTTTTTGGAACGGATAATTATTCCTGGATAGGCTTTTGAATATTCTTCACGGAATGACTGCAGTTTTCTTTTCGGTTTAAGACTCGTATGCGATTTTTCTCCGGCTGATTCCATGATCGTTCGCTCGTTTGGAAACAATGGCAACAGGTGCCTCGTGCTTGGCAGCGGTGCTATAAATAGCCTCGCGCATGGCATTCGGAATGGCTCGATAGGAAGTTACGGGAAGCAGGTCGAATGTCATTGTTGTTACGCGATTTCGTGAATAAAACTTTAAAAAAAAAAATTTTTTTTAATTAATGAAAAACCGTATTTTTTATCACTGCAACCGTAACCCGGAATAGGTTGATGAAAACCGTACTAATTACGGGAAAACCGGAGTAGTTGGCAGGTATGTATTGTGTCAAAGATACTTGAGAGCGGGACAAATATGGAAGAAGAAAGGCTGCATTACCTTCTCTAAGGGAAACTTGCTCTTCCCAATGGAAGAAAGTGTGAGCTTGTGAGATCCAACCAGGACAAAGTTGCTGCTTCGAACGGCGTTAGGACCTCCTGGACTGGCAACAACTAGGAAGAAACAATTTGCTTTCATCAGTCACAAATAACGTAAACAATACAACGTAAACCGTTGGCCAACCAAAAAGTAACCACAGAACACTATACGACCAACCAAAAAGTAACCACAGAACACGATACGACTATACGGTATACAGGTAAAAGCCAGTAAATTAGAATATTTTGAAAAACTTGATTTATTTCAGTAATTGCATTCAAAAGGTGTAACTTGTACATTATATTTATTCATTGCACACAGACTGACGCATTCAAATGTTTATTTCATTTAATTTTGATGATTTGAAGTGGCAACAAATGAAAATCCAAAATTCCGTGTGTCACAAAATTAGAATATTACTTAAGGCTAATACAAAAAAGGGATTTTTAGAAATGTTGGCCAACTGAAAAGTATGAAAATGAAAAATATGAGCATGTACAATACTCAATACTTGGTTGGAGCTCCTTTTGCCTCAATTACTGCGTTAATGCGGCGTGGCATGGAGTCGATGAGTTTCTGGCACTGCTCAGGTGTTATGAGAGCCCAGGTTGCTCTGATAGTGGCCTTCAACTCTTCTGCGTTTTTGGGTCTGGCATTCTGCATCTTCCTTTTCACAATACCCCACAGATTTTCTATGGGGCTAAGGTCAGGGGAGTTGGCGGGCCAATTTAGAACAGAAATACCATGGTCCGTAAACCAGGCACGGGTAGATTTTGCGCTGTGTGCAGGCGCCAAGTCCTGTTGGAACTTGAAATCTCCATCTCCATAGAGCAGGTCAGCAGCAGGAAGCATGAAGTGCTCTAAAACTTGCTGGTAGACGGCTGCGTTGACCCTGGATCTCAGGAAACAGAGTGGACCGACACCAGCAGATGACATGGCACCCCAAACCATCACCCAACCATGCAAATTTTGCATTTCCTTTGGAAATCGAGGTCCCAGAGTCTGGAGGAAGACAGGAGAGGCACAGGATCCACGTTGCCTGAAGTCTAGTGTAAAGTTTCCACCATCAGTGATGGTTTGGGGTGCCATGTCATCTGCTGGTGTTGGTCCACTCTGTTTCCTGAGATCATTTGTTGCCACTTCAAATCATCAAAATTAAATGAAATAAACATTTGAATGCATCAGTCTGTGTGCAATGAATAAATATAATGTACAAGTTACACCTTTTGAATGCAATTACTGAAATAAATCAAGTTTTTCAAAATATTCTAATTTACTGGCTTTTACCTGTAGTGTTCTGTGGTTACTTTTTGGTTGGCCAAGCGGACGTGACGACAGGCTGTCCCCACTCAGATCCGCACGGACCGGGAGGGGGCGTGCCTTAAGTCCGGCTGGAAATCGGGAGAAATTTGGGAGAATGGTTGTCCCGGGGAGAGGCAGTGAAATTCGGGAGGGTTGGCAAGTATGAGATATTCTCACTTCTTTTCTTTTGTCGAGCACAAAGAAAAGAACATTTTAGTTAAATGTAAGTTGTGTCTTGGATCAAAGATCCCGTCTCCTGCCCAAAACAACAATTCAAATCTGCCTGGTTAGGCTCTGTGTATGTCACGTGTGCCTTCCTTAGGCGAAGCCAGCTTTACAGCTATGTTGTTGATTGATTGAAACTTTTATTAGTAGATTCCGTACATTTGACCACTAAATGGTAACACCCAAATAAGTTTTTTAACTTGTTTAAGTCGGGGTCCACTGATTCATGATACAGATATATACTATCATCATAATACAGTCATCACACAAGATAATCATCAGGGTATATACATTGAATTATTTACATTATTTACAATCCGGGGTGTGGGATGTGGACGGGGGGGTTAGGTTTGGTTGATATCAACACTTCAGTCATCAACAATTGCATCATCAGAGAAATGGACAGTGAAACAGTGTAGGACTGACTTGGTAGGATATGTACAGCAAGTAGTGGACACAGAGAGAGAGATCAGAAAGTATAAGAACAAATGTCTACATTTGATTATTTACAATCCGAAGAGGTATTATGTGGAAGGGAGGGTGTTAGTTTAGGGTTGTAGTTGCCTGGAGGTGTTCTTTTAGTGCGGTTTTGAAGGAGGATAGAAATGCCCTTTCTTTTACACCTGTTGGGAGTGCATTTCACATTGATGTGGCATAGAAAGAGAATGAGTTAAGACCTTTGTTAGTTTGGAACCTGGGTTTAACGTGGTTAGTGTTAGTGTTATTATGCTGTTTGTTACTTATGTATGTTATGTTGCAGCTATTTAAAATAGTTTTGTCAATTTGTTCTGGCCTGAAATAAATTGGCCCTTTGAAACATATCTTTGTCTTTGTGTGTTGTATGTAGAGCACATTGCTTAAAGTTAAAGTTAAAGTTAAAGTACCAATGATTGTCACACACACACTAGGTGTGGCGAAATTACTCTCTGCATTTGACCCATCACCCTTGATCACCCCCTGGGAGGTGAGGGGAGCAGTGGGCTGCAGCGGTGGCCGCGCCCGGGAATCATTTTTGGTGATTTAACCCCCAATTCCAACCCTTGATGCTGAGTGCCAAGCAGGGAGGTAATGGGTCCCATTTTTATAGTCTTTGGTTTGACTCGGCCGGGGTTTGAACTCACGACCTACCGATCTCAGGGCGGACACTCCACTAGGCCACTTAGCAGAGTTCAGTGATGCAAATGTATGTCAAGTTGATCAACACATTGTATTATTCTCCAGTGCAATAACAGTACTGAAATGATAATGATAATGGGAGCTTTAAAAACAAAAAGTAGAAGAAGTAACTAAATAGTTGCTTTTCACAGTAACGCATTACTTTTTGGTGTAAGTAACTGAGTTACTTTTGAAATAAAGTAACTAGTAACTGTAACTAGTTACTGGTTTTCAGTAACTAAACCAACACTGGTAACGATACAATAAAATAGTAAACATACAAGACAACTTGTCTTTTAGTAGTAAGTAAACAAAGACTCCTAATTAGTCTGCTGACGTATGCAGTAACATATTGTGTCATTTATACACCTATTATTTTGTACACATTATGAGGGACAAACTGTAAAAATAGATTATTAATCGACTTGTTCTTTTACTGTTAATATCTGCTTATTTTCTCTTTTAACATGTTCTATCTACACTACACTTATTCTTCTCTTCTTTAATACTTTACATTAATTTTGGATGATACCACAAAATTTGGGTATCAATCCGATACCAAGTAGTTACAGGATCATACATTGGTCATATTCAAAGTCCTCATGTGTCCAGGGACGTATTTACCGAGTTTATAAACATAATATACTTTTTTTTTAAACGAAAGAAGATGTTGTGATGCCAAAAAATTATCGACATAATCGTAGTAGTTTTGACAAGATAATGAATCAAATGGGAGTAAAAAATACAGCAGATGTAATCAGGTTAAAAAATGATTACAATAAATAAATTACTAAGAAGATAAATGAAAACAAATGAATAGAAAACAAAATAGTTGAAGTGATTAAATAAGAATGAAAACAAATAAATCTCGGTGTATAGAAGAATATTTTGCATTTCCTTCATTTGTTGGACATACCTGGTGTTTGGCTGCTTTTCTGGAAAACAAAAGACATGTGCATGTGTCAGCTGATTATTGATTTGATTGACAAATACACCTTAAACATGTTTTTGTTGCCATTCAGTGGATGAACATGCCACTAAACACAGAGAGGTTATCTCTAGAGCAGTACACCCATCTTAAAGACCCACTTTAAAATAATGTCGCGTAGTAGGCTTAAGTATTCATTAAAACCAAGGAAGAGGTTGTATTAAGCAAGTATATTCATTATTTTTGGCCACTGTAACATTACACACAGTTTGAACATCAATCAATCAATGTTTACTTATATAGCCCTAAATCACCAGTGTCTCAAAGGGCTGCACAAGCCACAACCACATCCTCGGCTCAGATTCCACATCAGAGCAAGGAAAAACTCAACCCAATGGGATGACAACAAGAAACCTTGGAAGGGACCGCAGATGTGGGGTTCTGGGTATTTGTTCTGTTGTGTTACGCTGCGAAATGTGTTTGTCATTCTTGTTTGGTGTGGGTTCACAGTATGGTGCATATTTGTAACAATGTTAAAGTTGTTTATACGGCCACCCTCAGTGTGACCTGTATGGCTGTTGATCAAGTATGTCTTGCAATCACTTTCGTGTGTATGTAGAAGCCGCATACAACATGTGACTGGGCCGGTACGCTGTTTGTATGGTGGAAAAGCGGACGCGTCGACAGGTTGTAGAGGACGCTAAAGGCAGTGCCATCACGGCATGCCCTTAATATTGTTGTCCGGGTGAAAATCGGGAGAATGGTTGCCCCGGGAGATTTTCGGGAGGGGCACTGAAATTCGGGAGTCTCCCGGAAAAATTGGGAGGGTTGACAGTGTACGGAAAAGTAATTGTCAAAAAAAACTTACTGTGATGGCCAGAAATCTCTTTGGGGTTATTGCCTGAAAATGAAGAGAATGATTGATGAATTTGCTTGGAATGGTAAAAAAGCTGGAGGATACAGTAGGTAGTATTACTAGTGTTACTACTGGAGCAGCAGACAGCCAAAGTACAGTAAATATCTGTGGAATCGTTTCAGACCAGGGGTGTCCAAACTACGACCCGCAGGCAATTTGGCCGGCGAGACGCCATGAGTTTCATAAAAGATCTTAATGCATACATTTTAATAGTCTGACAATTTTCATGCTGCTTTTTTGCCATCAAGAGGACACTATGAATAATTCCGGTCAATTACATTTAATTATGCATTGAATGCACACATGTGCAGCATTTTTTACTTATATGACCCAATGCAAACAACCTTCCCTCGTCATGGTGCAAAGAAGAAAATGTCAGCACAAAATATCCATGCACCATAAAAAAACAATCTAAATTGCACCCATTTAAAACCTTTACAAAGGCATGATGGGACAAATGCAAAACACTCCACACTTATCCATGTTTGGCACAATACAGCTGCTTGATATTTCTGATTGTTACAAAACTCTAAGGAGGTTGTCACGGAAGTAAACAAGGAAGATATATATATATATAAATATATATATATATATATAGACAGAGATATACATATACGTATATATGTGTGTGTGTATATATATATAGTTTCTATACATATATATATATATATACATATATATATATAAATAAATAAATAAATATATATATATATATATATATATATATATATATATATGTATGTATATGTATAAATACTTTACATGCAGTCGGCTTTCGGCCCTCGACCAAATGTTTTTATTCCAATGAGGCCCCCAGGTCAAAATGTTTGGACGCCCCTGACTTAGACTGTGCACACTGAGCTAAAAGTTGTCTGATAAATACTGCAACTAGTGTTGTCCCGATACCAATATTTTGGTACCGGTACCAAAATACTTTGATACTTTTCTAAATAAAGGGGACCACAATAAAATTGCATTATTGGCTTTATTTTTAACAAAAAATCTTACGGTACATTAAACATATGTTTATTATTGCAAGTTTGTAACGATACAATTAAATAGTAAACATACAAGACATCTTGTCTTTTAGTAGTAATTAAACAAACAATGACTCCTAATTAGTCTGCTGACGTATGCAGTAACATAATGTGTCATTTATACACCTATTATTTTGTACACATTATGAGGGACAAACTGTAAAAATTGATTATTAATCCACTTGTTCATTCACTGTTAATATCTGCTTATTTTCTCTTTTAACATGTTCTATCTACACGTCTGTTAAAATGTACCGTAATAATCACTTATTCTTCTCTTCTTTGATCCATCCATCCATTTTCTACCGCTTTTCCCTTTTGGGGTCGCTGGAGCCAATCTCAGCTGCATTCGGGCGGTAGGCGGGGTACACCCTGGACAAGTCGCCACCTCATCGCAGCTCTTCTTTGATACTTTACATTAGTTTTGGATGATACCACAAATTTGGGTATCAATCCGATACCAAGTAGTTACAGGATCATACATTGGTCATATTCAAAGTCCTCGTGTGTCCAGGGACGTATTTACTGACTTTATAAACATAATATACATTTTTTAAAAGCGAAAGAAGATGTTGTGATGCCAAAAAACATCGACATAATCGTAGTAGTATCGACTAGATATGCTACTGTACTTGGTATCATGACAGTGGATGTCAGGTGTAGATCCACCCATGGCGTTTGTTTACATTGTGACGGCGGTGAGCTATTGTATCCTCCTACGGTGTGTAGTGAATAGAGATGCGCGGATAGGCAATTATTTCATCCGCAACCGCATCACAAAAGTCGTCAACCATCCGCCATCCACCCGAACTAACATTTAATCAAAACCGCACCCGCCCGCCATCCGCCCGTTGTTATATATCTAATATAGACGATGCAAGGCATTAGTGAGGTTATAAAGCTTTTGCCTGTTAAAGAAAGGAGACTGATCCAATGCAGCAGAGACATTCAATGCGTGCCACGCTGTCACGGCCCAGACGCACACCAGTGCGCAATCATCTGGGAGCCGCGCTGAGCGCACCTCCAAGCGCGCTCGCGCCACTCAAACTGCTGCAGGCAGCTGCGTTCTATCTTGTTTTAACATCCTGTGGCACTCTTCTGGGATCACGGCGGACAAAACTGCTCATGCTCAGGGTGTTTGTGGAGGTTCGGGGTTTTGCACAAATGTGATGCGCCATGTTAGATGTCCCGGTTTTGTGACTGTCGTAGACATAAACAGCGTCGCAGCTCTTGCAAATCACGTAGCCAGCATTACTATCATCCTGATTTACAACCTCATAAAAACGAGTCCACCCTGAACTTTTCTGGCCTTTTTTCCCCCTGGTCTTTAGTATTCCCTTTTTTAGTTTGTCGCGTACCACGTTTGCTGGCGGCGTTGCCATCTCTTTTTTTTTTCTTCTTCTGTTGTGGCATATGCTGCAGGTGCCTGCTCGTTTTTCGTATGTGGGTAACAACATTTAACTATGTATATATATTTCCGAATTGGTTTAACTGCCAAACGCCTGAATCTATTTAAAATCTAATTTTTTTTAATTTCAACCGCCCGACCCGACCCGACCCGCGGATAAAATCAAATTTTTTTTTATTTCAACCGCCCGACCCGCGGATAATCCGCGGACTCCGCGGTTGTGTCCGCAAACCGCGCATCTCTAGTAGTGAAGCATGTTTAGCTATGCCTCGTCCTCCAGTGATAATGATACTTGTAAGAAACTTACTTTATTTGTCGCCATGGAGGCGAGGATTAGTGATTTAGAAGTAGCTAAAACACTGCCGACTGTGGATGGACTTTAGCTGATAGCTACCTAGCCATGTCTTAAAGCACCTCTTCCTGAGGGTGTTTCAGTTTTATAACTTCACTTTTATCTTTACTTTTTAAGCCAAAATGCTTCCGTTCTCCCTTTTCTGTCTAAACACTGTGTCTACTTGTAAGTACTCTGTGTGTGCGCGCTGCCGAACACGCTCCTCTGCTCGTAAAACCAGCAATGACACGACATGACGGCGAAGGGGGCGCGGGCGGACCGGTACTTTTCAGAGACGGTATAGTACCGAATATGATTCATTAGTATGGCAGTACTACATACCTGCCAACTTTTGAAATCAGAAAAACCTAGTAGCCAGGGTCCAGGGGCCGCAGGCCCCGGTAGGTCCAGGACCTGCGCGACACCCTTTTGCGCACACGTGGTGCCTTTTTGCGCGCGCGCGGTGCCTTTCTGTGCGCGCGCCGTCTCGGTCTGTGCGCTCTCTGTGTAGTCCTGGCATCTCTCCTCGCGCTGTCATGTTTCTTTTTGGCACTTTGGGGGCGGGTATGCTTAGACGGCCCCTCCTTTCTGATTGGCTCTGAGCATTTTTCATATGACCAATCATTCTCCAGCGTAGCAACGTTGTAGCCATCTTACCTCGGACAGCTAGCCTCAATCATTACATTGATGTCAATGGTACATGTACTAATTACATTACCATAACTTGCTCTAATTTTCGACCAATTTACAAATGGTTTGCCTTGTTACAAATCTTATTACATGTACATATGACATAGGATGCTGTACCTGTTGAAATTACCTATTTCGCTTTAAAAAAAAAAAGACTTAATTGTGCAACATAGTTGTGTAGGGTCAGTGTTAGTCAGTTCTCTGATTGTTTTAAACTGTTTCAGAATACATTATTAAAAGGCTATTTTTAACATTTTAAAAACAAAATTCAAAGATTATTTCATTAATTTTATGGCTGAATCAAAAGAAATTCCATAAATTAGAAATCAAATGTTCAAGAAGAAGTGAAAATATAAAATAATGTTATGGTTGGATGTTATTGCTGGTGGACCAGTTCTGGCTGAAAGATGTGATTATGGTATTTGTTGTCTTCTCGCAAAAGGGTGTCGCGCGCGCACACTAAGTGGAGAATCAGCGCGCGATAACAGTTTTTATGCGCTCGGATTTTTGGCACTAATGTGACGCCATATTTTCCCGTTTTGTTTCACTCCTCGTCATCAGCTCGCCGTTGTTGCTTTTTTTTTTCTTTTCCTGTTAGCATTTCCCAGAATGCCTTGCGGTTCAGGCTCGGCCGTGATAGGTTGAGAGGCCAAAGCCCTTCCTCTGTCTACACCCCCCAGAATGCCGTGTGGTTCCGGCTGGGCAGTTCTTCCTATTTTTTTTTCTAACAGAACTCAGTGAAATTATCGAACGTTCTATCGACCCCATTTTCTATTGATATTGATCACATGTCTATCGCGATATATATTGTTATTGTTTTATCGCCCAGCCCTACCCAACGTGGTCTTTTACATCGCTAATTCCTCCGTGTCCGATCGAAAAATCTTGTCTGCACAAGGTGCAATTCGCGTAGTTTTCACCCTTTTTGGAACGGATAATTATTCCCGGATAGGCTTTTGAATATTCTTCACGGAATGACTGCAGTTTTCTTTTCGGTTTAAGACTCGTTTGCGATTTTTCTCCGGCTGATTCCATGATCGTTCGCTCGTTTGGAAACAATGGCAACTGGTGCCTCGTGCTTGGCAGCGGTGCTATAAATAGCCTCGCGCATGGCATTCGGAATGGCTCGATAGGAAGTTACGGGAAGCAGTGTCGATTGTGATTGTTGTTACGCGATTTCGTGAATAAAACTTAAAAAAAAAAAAAAATGTAATTAATGAAAAACCGTATGTTTTATCACTGCAACCGTAACCCGGAATAGGTTGATGAAAACCGTACTAATTACGGGAAAACCGGAGTAGTTGGCAGGTATGGTACTATACTGATACCGACCGGTATACGCAACATACACAAACGATGGACTTGATTAACATGCTTGGAAATACAATCACTTGTTTTATTGTACCATCTATAATGTACTGCAATATTCTTATCATACCTTTGACTTGCTGCTTTTCTTTTTCTTGTCACCACTCATCTCCACTTTTTGAACCTGAAAGGTGGAAAAGTCAACGCTTCATCCAAGCATTCATCAGAAATAGAAAAGGAAAATTCCAAGAAGCTGGATGAAAAACCTTTTTTACAGAACACTCCAAATAAAAAGCCTCTTGGAAATAGCGTACTTCTTTGTACATACAGTAAATAATAAAGTGTCTATTACAAACATTTGAGTACTTGCCAGGTAATAGATGTCAATGTCAATGCAAAAATCACTGCAGACGTCAGACCTGAAATATCAAAGTAGTGTGAATAATAATCCTATTATCCAATAATCATGTCTTCGATCTTACATGGTGAACTTGGTAGGGAAGGTGAAGGTGTCGCCACTAAGACCACGGTGTGTGCTCACAAGGGGCGTGGCTACCGTCTTTTCTGCTCCACATCCAATCATGATGAAGAAAGAATATTTCACCGATTCTAAAAGCATCGAGACAAGAAAGGAAAAGTCAAACTTTATTTTGCTTTTACAATCATTGTTATATATTTTTTTTTTACACAGTTTACAGTTAACTGTTGTAGTTTTCCTGGTACTTGACCTAGTTTACAGTTAACTGGTGTAGTTGTATCAGTACTTGACCTAGTTTACAGTTAACTGTTGTAGTTGTCTCAGTACTTGACCTAGTTTACAGCTAACCGCTGTAGTTGTCTCAGTACTTGACCTAGTTTACAGTTAACTGTTGTAGTTGTCTCTGTATTTGACCTAGTTTACAGTTAACTGTTGTAGTTGTCTCAGTACTTGACCTAGTTTACAGTTAACTGTTGTAGTTGTCTCAGTACTTGACCTAGTTTACAGTTAACTGTTGTAGTTGTCTCAGTACTTGACCTAGTTTACAGCTAACCGCTGTAGTTGTCTCAGTACTTGACCTAGTTTACAGTTAACTGTTGTAGTTGTCTCTGTATTTGACCTAGTTTACAGTTAACTGTTGTAGTTGTCTCTGTACTTGACCTAGTTTACAGTTAACTGTTGTAGTTGTCTCTGTATTTGACCTAGTTTACAGTTAACTGTTGTAGTTTTCCTGGTACTTGACCTGATTTACAGTTAACTGGTGTAGTTGTCTCGATACTTGACCTAGTTTACAGTTAACTGCTGTAGTTGTCTTGTTACTTGACCTAGTTTACAGTTAACTGCTGTAGTTGTCTCAGTACTTGACCTAGATTACAGTTAACTGTTGTAGTTGTCTCAGTACTTGACCTAGTTTACAGTTAACTGCTGTAGTTTTCCTGGTACTTGACCTAGTTTACAGTTAACTGGTGTAGTTGTCTCTGTATTTGACCTAGTTTACAGTCAATTGGTGTAGTTGTCTCAGACCTTGACCTAGTTTACAGTTAACTGTTGTAGTTGTCACAGTAATTGACCTAGTTTACAGTTAACTGCTGTAGTTTTCCTGGTACTTGACCTGATTTACAGTTAACTGGTGTAGTTGTCTTGATACTTGACCTAGTTTACAGTTAACTGCTGTAGTTTTCCTGGTACTTGACCTAGTTTACACTTAACTAGTGTAGTTGTCCTGCAGTTGACCTAGTTTACAGTTAACTGGTGTAGTTGTCTCTGTATTTGACCTAGTTTACAGTTAACTGCTGTAGTTTTCTTGTTACTTGACCTAGTTTACAGTTAACTGCTGTAGTTGTCTCAGTACTTGACCTAGTTTACACTTAACTGGTGTAGTTGTCTTGATACTTGACCTAGTTTACAGTTAACTACTGTAGTTTTCCTGGTACTTGACCTAGTTTAAGGTTAATTGGTGTAGTTGTCCTGCAGTTGACCTAGTTTACAGTTAACTGTATTAGTTGTTCTGGTACTTGACCTAATTTACAGTTAACTGCTGTAGTTTTCCTGGTACTTGCTTTAGTTTACAGTTAACTGCAGTAGTTTTCCTGGTACTTGACCTGATTTACAGTTAACTGGTGTAGTTGTCTCGATACTTGACCTAGTTTACAGTTATCTGCTGTAGTTTTCTTGTTACTTGACCTAGTTTACAGTTAACTGCTGTAGTTGTCTCAGTACTTGACCTAGTTTACAGTTAACTGCTGTAGTTTTCCTGGTACTTGACCTACTTTACAGTTAACTGTTATAGTTTTCCTGGTACTTGACCTACTTTGCAGTTAACTGGTGTAGTTGTCTCAGTGCTTGACCTAGTTTACATTTAACTGCTGTAGTTTTCCTGGTACCTGACCTAGTTTACAGTTAACTATTGTAGTTTTCCTGGTACTTGACCTAGTTTAAGGTTAACTGGTGTAGTTGTCCTGCAGTTGACCTAGTTTACAGTTAATTGGTGTAATTGTCCAGGGAGTTGACCTAATTTACAGTTAACTGCTGTAGTTTTCCTGGTACTTGCTTTAGTTTACAGTTAACTGCGGTAGTTTTCCTGGTACTTGACCGAGTTTACAGTTAACCGCTGTAGTTTTCCTGGTACTTGACCTAGTTTAAGGTCAACTGGTGTAGTTGTCCTGCAGTTGACCTAGCTTAAGGTTCGCTAGTGTAGTTGTCCTGCAGTTGACCAAGTTTACAGTTAACTGCTGTAGTTTTCCTGGTACTTGACTTAGTTTCCAGTTAACTTGTGTAGTCGCCCTGGTAGTTGACTTAGTTAACAGTTTACTGCTGTAGTTCCAGTAGTTTACAGTTAATCAGTGTATGATTTTCATGGTCAATTACCTAGTTTACAATTAACTAGTTTTCAGTTTACCTTGTTTACAATTAACAAGTGAAGTTTTACTGCTAGGTGAACTAGTTTACAGTTAGTTCTTGTACTTTTCCTTATAGTTGACCTAGTTTACAGTTAACTGCTATACGGTTTTCCTGGTTTACAGGTAGCTGGTGTACAGTTTCCCTGGTTTACAGGTAGCTGGTGTAGTTAGTTTACCTGGCTTATTGGCAATAGCGCAGACAAAGTCAGCCTTGAGAGGCAAGCGGAGTTCCTGCAGCGTGATGGAGCCCTTGGAGGCTGAGATGCCAGCGGGCTGGAGAGGCGGTGGGTTTTTCTTCTGGCCTGCTGGGTTTTCCCCCTTCAGACACTGTAACTCTGTCTTCAGCACCTCCCTCTTTTTGGCTAAAGTCAACAAACAATATGATCATCAAGAGTTTGCCTTCCACAGCAGCAATCAACTGAAAATGTTCATTTGGAGCATAACGTTGTATTCATGTTATTTATATCTCAGACCAGCTGGGAGATATAATCCCAGCATGCCCTAGGTCGGGGGTCAGCAACCCGCGGCTCTCGCGCTAAGGTTAAGCGCCGCCCTAGTGGCTCCCTGGAGCATTTTTAAAAAAGGATTGAAAATGGAAAAAGATGTGGGAAAAATAATGTTTTTGTTTTAGTATGATTGTTATAAAGCCCGCTGTTTAATATGTTTGTGTGTATGCTTCACTGATGAGAGTATTTGATGAACATCGTTTAGTCCTACTTATTTCGACGGTTCTTGAACTCACCATAGTGTGGGCTCTGACGCAACAGTTTGTTTACATGTAAAATCTTCCACTCTTTTGTCTCATTTAGTCCACCAAAAGTTTTATGCTGTGCATAAAAGGTGCGCTTTGTTGACATTATTGACTTGTTGGAGTGCTAATCAGGCATATTTGCTCAGTGCATGACTGCAAGCATATCAATGCTAACATGCTATATAGGCAGAGGTGGGTAGAGTAGCCAGAAATTGTACTCAAGTAAGAGTACTGTTAGTTTAGAGATTTATTACTCAAGTAAAAGTAATGAGTAGTCACCCAAATATTTACTTGAGTAAAAGTAAAAAGTATGTTGTGAAAAAACTACTCAAGTACTGAGTAACTGATGAGTAACATACACACACATATCATATATATATATATATATATATATATATATATATATATATATATACACATACATTGATATATACAGTATATCATTTATATTTATTTATTTTGCCGTTTTTGTTTACATGTTAAAGGTGTTTTAATGAATATACATGCATGTTTAACACATATAGATTCCTTTCTTTCATGTTGACAAGAATATAAGTTGGTGTATTACCTGATTCTGATGACTTGCATTGATTGTAATCAGACAGCAGTGCTTAACGTCCACGTTTTCAAATGCAGGAGAAAAAAAGTTCCTCCTTTCTCTCTAATACCACATGAAAGTGGTTGGTTTTTGGTATCTTATTTGTCCAGCTTCCATATTCGTTTTCACACACTTTACAAGAAATACATTGGCGGCAAATTCCGTAGCTTGCTAGCTTGTTTGCGCTGGCTTTCGGAGACTCTTATTTTGAAAGCGCAGGCGCGATGGAGCGGCACTTTTATTGTGAAGACAGGAACTGTGCAGTCAGTCTTTAGGCTTGTGACGGGATGTACGTTTGAAATAAAAAAGTGTCTTTTTTCCTTCACACTTTTGATTGATTGATTGAAACTTGTATTATTAGATTGCACAGTACAGTACATATTCCGTACAATTGACCACTAAATGGTAACACCCCAATAAGTTTTTCAACTTGTTTAAGTCAGGTCATGTGACCGCCTGGCTCTGTTTGATTGGTCCAACGTCACCAGTGACTGCATCTGATTGGTGGAACGGAGTCAAACGTCACTAGTGACTGCATTTTATTGGTGGAACGGAGTGAAACGTCACCAGTAACGCAGGCACTTTGAAGGTCTGTCTGACAGACCAAAACAAACAAAGCGTGCATTAACAGATCGATAAAAATTAGTAGCGAGTAGCGAGCTGAATGTAGATAAAAGTAACGGAGTAAAAGTAGCGTTTCTTCTCTATAAATATACTCAAGTAAAAGTAAAAGTAAGTTGCATTAAAACTACTCTTAGAAGTACAATTTATCCCAAAAGTTACTCAAGTAGATGTAACGGAGTAAATGTAGCGCGTTACTACCCACCTCTGTATATAGGCTAGCTGTATGTACATATTGCATCATTATGCCTCGTTTGTAGCTATATTTGAGCTCATTTAATATCCTTTACTTTTATCCTCTTTGTATATAATTTATATTTTCATGTCTCATGACACATTATCTGTATGTAATATTGGCTGCATTTCAGATAGTTGTTTGTGTGCCATGTTGTTCCAGACCACAGCAAACATTACCTAGCTTGCCAAAGATTGTAATAAATCTATTAAAAGAAGACAGCCTGCCGTGTCCTTTAACTTGGACACACACATCTATAGCCAGTCATTTCCAGGACCTTCTGAACCTCTGATTTACTAATGGTGTCTAATCTTGTAAAAATGTGTAGAATAAATATAACATTTCAACATTTCTGTCAACAAAGATTTGCTTCATTCTGCAACACACAGTCAATTTGATAGTAGGCTATTATAGACACTTACCGTATTTTCCGCACTATAAGCCGCACATAAAAACCACAAATTTTCACAAAAGCTGACAGTGCGGCTTATAACCCGGTGCGCCTTATATATGGATTAATATAAATATTTATTTTCATAAAGTTTCGGTCTCGCAACTACGGTAAACAGCCGCCATCTTTTTTCCCCGTAGATGAGGAAGCGCTTCTTCTTCTATGGTAAGCAACTGCCAAGGTAAGCACCCGCCCCCGTAGAAGAGGAAGCGCTTCTTCTTCTACGGTAAGCAACCACCCGCCCCCGTAGAAGAAGAAGCGCGCGGGTATTACGTTTCATTTCCTTTGTGTGTTCCATGTTGATATACGACTCCATGCGCGCCCACATCACAGATGGTGTCAAAAAACAAGTGAAGCACACAAATACAACACTCGCCGTCATTCCGGGTGGATTAACCAAAGAACTCCAACCGCTCGATATTGGTGTCAACAGGGCATTTAAAGCACGACTGCGAACGGCGTGGGAACAATGGATGACCGAAGGCGAACACACCTTCACTAAGACAGGGAGACAGCGCCGGACGACATACGCCAACATCTGCCAGTGGATCGTAAATGCCTGGGCGGATATTTCGGTCACAACTGTGGTCCGAGCTTTCCGGAAGGCAATGACTTCGACGAGACGGAGCCGGCCATTTTGGATCCCGTATTCGCCCAACTTTTTAATTCGGACACCGAAGGAGAAGAATTCGAGGGATTTATGAATGAAGAATAACTTCAGAAAGTGAGCGTTATGTTTATTTTGTGTGTTGTGACATTAACGTTCGAGCAACATTAAGTTATTGCTATTGCTCTGCACTATTTTGAATTTTACTATGTTTGTGATTGCACATTTGCACATTACCGTACATTTTGGGAGTGAACAGAGTTGTTAGAACGCTGGTTTTTAATATATTATTAAAGTTTGACTGACCTATCTGACTGTTTTTTTGACATTCCCTTTAGCGCAGTTAGATGCGGCTTATAACACGGGGCGGCTTATAGGTGGACAAAGTTTTGAAATATGCCGTTCATTGAAGGTGCGGCTTATAACCCGGGGCGGCTTATGGTGCGGAAAATACGGTACATCATTCATTATAAAATTTATATACGCCTTTTAATTTTTTGCGGCTCCAAACAGATTTGTTTTTTGTATTTTTGGTCCAATATGGATGGCTCTTTCATTGTTTTGGATTGCAACCCCTGCCCTAGGTCTACCTCAAAGCCTTCTCCCAGATTGAACACATGTGAAAAAGTAGCCACACTACGGGGGAAACTCATTTCACCTGCTGATACCCGTGACCTCGCTCTTTCCGTCACGACCTAACGTTCACCAACACGGACTGTAGCTGGAGCAATAAATTGAGAATCCTGCCTTCTGATTCAGTTCTCTGTCCAGTACAGCGACCACATTACCATCTTTTCCTCTCTCGTGAACAAGATCCTTCACTCCCGACCCAGATGATATAATCCAACTTTTGCCTCAGACGCTAAATCCTCACACTCAGCTGTAAACCACCTCAGCAAAGATCGCAAGTTCCAGCTAATCCCAGAGACCAGACTGGTGGACATCCTCAGAACTTGTCTGCACCTACAAATTCCATCCATATGCAAAGCAAACAAAACCAGTGACAAAAGTCAAAGTTCCCCGTGAACAGACTCCACCTACTTCCATCCATTTTCTACCGCTTGTCCCTTCAGGGAATTGTGTGGGAGTCAGTAGCTACAAAGCAGCCAAATGAAAAGAATGGACTTACTTGCTACGATCAAGAGTCTTTCTGCCTCAGCTTCCACCTGCGATCCTTTGCCGTGTTCTTCATCCGTGCAGCAGTTGAGTGCCTGACTGGCCTGATGGATGATGGTCTGCTGCAGGTTCATCTCATTTGTGAGCAGCTACACACAGGAAACATTGTCACCATGGACACATCTTTCACAAAACCAAAACTATTTATTTCCAACCTTTATCTTCTGTTTGATGCTAAACAGGCTGCCGCCTCGCACTTCCTCTGCTCTGCCAGAAGCGTCCTCTTTTCTCACCATCCCATCTTTACCGGTAACTCTTCCAGTCTCCTTCACTCGAATAGACCTATAGGCATCAATGCTAACACACACAACACAAATATGTAATGTCATAATAATAAAGAGTAACTGAAAAATAGCTTCCCCTTCTTGAAAGACCAGCAGCTGCCAATGGTATACAGCCTGTGTACAATAATTGCAATTATAAAAATTGAGCAAAACAATTCAACAAAAATATTTTAATACTAATTAGTAATTACTAATAACTCAATTATTTTTAGCATATATATATATATACATACACACTGTATATACACACACTCATATATATATATACACACATTTTTGTATATATACAAATATATATACAAATATATATACATACTGTATATATTTACACATATATATATATATATATATATATATATATATATGTACATATATATGTAAATATATATACACACACACACACACACACATACATACTAGAGATGCGCGGATAGGCAATTATTTCATCCGCAACCGCATCAGAAAGTCGTCAACCATCCGCCATCCACCCGATGTAACATTTGATTAGAACCGCACCCGCCCACCATCCGCCCGCACCCGCCCGTTGTTATATATCTAATATAGACGATGCAAGGCATTAGTGAGGTTATAAAGCTTTTGCCTGTTAAAGAAAGGAGACTGATCCAATGCAGCACAGACATTCGCGTGCCACGCTGTCACGACCCAGACGCACACCAGTGCGCAATCATATGGGAGCCGCGCTGAGCGCACCTCCAAGCGCGTCTCCCTGCCGGCGACGGCCGGGTATGGGCCCAACGCTCCAGCGCCATCCATTTTCAGGGCTAGTTGATTCGGCAGGTGGGTTGTTACACACTCCTTAGCGGGTTCCGACGTCCATGGCCACCGTCCTGCTGTCTATATCAACCAGGGTGAGCCCCACCCCTTTCGTGAGCGCACTGCGCGCGGAGTGACCCCTGTTACGCGCCCCCGGCAACAGGGGTGGCAAGCAGGTAAGCTGCGCGGGCGGAGCGCGCGGAGTGACCCATATTACGAGCCCCCGGCCACGGGGGTGGCGGGCAGGTAAGCTGCTTACCTGCTGCGCGTGACGCCGGCCGCGGCGAAAGCGGACGAGGCGGGGTGTCGGTGCGGTGGGCGCGGTAGTGACCCTGGACGTGCGTCGGGCCCTTCTAGCGGATCGCCTCAGCTATGGCTCCCGGTGGGGCCCTCTCGGGGGAAGGGGCCTCGGTCCCGGACCCCGGCGAGGCGTCCCTTCTCCGCTCCGTAAAAGTGTCCATCTCTTTTCTTTTTTTTTCTTCTGTTGTGGCATATGCAGCAGGTGCCTGCTCGTTTTTCGTATGTGGGTAACAACATTTAACTATGTATATATATTTACTAATTGGTTTAACTGCCACCCGCAAATAAAAAAAATAAAAAAATAAAAATCTAATTAATCCGCCCGACCCGACCCGCGAGCGGATAAAATCTTTTTTTTTTTAATTTCATCCGCCCGATCCGCGGATAATCCGCGGACTCCGCGGTTGTGTCCGCAAACCGCGCATCTCTAATATATATATATATATATATATGGATCAAATAATAGCCCTTTAAGCATCAATTCTAACACGCGCACACAAAATATATCCATGCATCCATCCATTTTCTACCGATTGTCCCTCTCATAATATATATATATATATATATATTGTACAATATCTTATATATATTATATACAGTATATTTGATGTGTCTGTGTATATTATACATATAATGTAAACTGTAAATATGTGATTTAATAATACACCCATTTGCTTACAAAGATGTGAAGTGTACATCATTTAATGGTAGATCTAATTTAACATGGAATGTAAAAAATTAATTACCATTTGAGTGAGATAAGTATTTGTTGCCCTCCCAACGAGCAAGTATTCTAACCACACAGAGCAGTTACTGTATGTTCAAATAAATCTGATACAAAAATGATGCATTATTCATACCTTTGTATGGTAAAGTTACAAAATGCTACAATATGTATTTTCTCAAGAATGCACAAATACGAATGCACCAGTATTTGGACAAGTCCCAAACACCATTTGTTATTTGAAAAAACTACTTTGAGTACCTGTAAGGTAACTTATGATCGTCCTCTGAGGCGTCGACACTGCCAGACGAGCTGCTCTTTCTTTTGTTGCTTCTCTGGAATGGACTCTGCTGGCAAGGCTTGTCTGGAGTCACATTCTTCACAATGAATGAATGAGCTGGAGTTGAAGTCTGCACAAAAACAACATTATTAATACTTCTAGGCAGCTCACATTTACTGAAGTGATCGCACAACATAAAACAACAATAAAATAATCATCAAATTCAATACACTAAAAAAACGTATAGATATTTACAATAAAACATTTTCATATCGATAGTTATAAATATATGTGGACGATAGTAACACAACATTGCTCAGAAGTAAGGCTGAAACGACGCGTCGACATAGTCGACGTCATCGGTTACGTAAATACGTCGACGCCGTTTTTGTGCGTCGGCGCGTCGCATATTTACGTCACACTACTTTACTGTCATGGCGGAGCGCAAAGCAGACGATGCGAGCGAGGGGAAAAAAGCACGCCAAAAGTCGTCAAAAGTGTGGGAGTATTTCAATAAACGGCCTAATAATGTTGTTGTATGCACACTGTGTCGAGCGGAAATGGCCTATCATAGCAGCACAACGGCTATGAACGAACATTTGAAAAGAAAACCCCCGACAGCGTTCTTGCCATCACCATCAACAAGTCAATCGTCCGCGTGCGTATACGTTGTCATTATTACACAAAAACATGAATGTGTCATTTGTATCTGCGTTGTAAATTCATAAACTAAAGCACCGTTTCGCTCTGAGAGGCGCGTTTGGCGTGCCTGTTCAGTGTTTACAAAGACGCGCTCCTCTTTAACGCTGTGGAGAGGCGGCGGCGGCGGCGAGCGAGCGGCGAGGCGGGGCGCGCCGGGAGCGACGCCGCAATCGTGCCCAGGTGCGCGATCCGCGCAGTTGGAAGAGAAAAGACTTTGTGTAAAATTAAAAGATTGTAAACCTGGCAAAGCCGTCTGGCGTTCAGTCTGTCGGTCCTGAAAGAACCCCACGGCACAAGACGTGTCACAAACGCTAACGTTAATTAGTTGTGCAAATACCTTTTACAATATTAACAGTTACATATACTATGTACAAACGAACAATTAACTTTCACTTTAATCATACTATCATTGTTGTGTTATTAAGCAAAATAAGCAATACTTTTACTTTTGTTGAAATGTTTACACTGTACACTTTTTTGTATTGGATGTTTAGCTTTATTTTTGCACATTTTAGCAAATAAGCAATACTTTTACTTTTGTTGAAATGTTTACACTTGTTACAGAATATTTCCGTTTTGCACTTTTTTGTATTGGATGTTTATCTTTATTTTTGCACATTTTAAAGCAAAATAAGCAATACTTTTACTTTTGAAATGCTTATACTATTCCAGAATATTAAGATTTGCACTGGATGTTTACTTTTATATTTGCACATTAAAAAGCAAATAAGCTACTTTTAATTTTGTTAAATGTTAAAAGTTTTAAATGTTTACATTGTTACAGAATATTTTGTCATGTTGTTGTCAATGTTGACTGAGTGGCCATACTTTTTTTTTTGTAAATAAAAGCCATGCCTTTTGAAAAAACTGGCCTACATTTATTTTTTCCTCTTCATTTTAAATTTAAAAAAAAATCGGTAAAAGGAAAAATAATCTATAGATTAATCGAAAAAATAATCTATAGATTAACCGATTAATCGAAAAAATAATCTATGGATTAATCGATAGAAAAATAATCGTTAGCTGCAGCCCTACTCAGAAGCCCTACCAAGAACATCAGTAAGACTAATCAGCTGCATCAGTCATCTTTAAAATGCTTGGTTACAAGATGAAAAACCCGAGTAGCTGAGCAAGGACAACCTCCATGGAAAAGAAGGCAAAAATGAAGGCCACCTGGCGAGAAGTTAGCCTGCGCAAGGGTGTGAACGTCAGGAAGAAACTACCCAAGACGTACAGTCAGATGTCCACAGCTTGAAGAGACTGACAGCCTTCGCTACAACCTGAAGAGGTACACAAGACAAGTAGAGGCCAGGAGAATAAACATGACCTTCTCCAACAACCAAGCTAGAATCTACTCTCAGTGGCAAGGTCACAAGACCGGAACAGACCCACCCAAGTCTGAGACTGAGCATTACTGGGAGAAGGAGGAATCATCAGACACCTAAGCCCAATGGCTGGCACACTTAAAATCAGAGCGCAGCAAGCTCCGAGAACAAGACCCAATAGTGGTAACAGAGGCAAGTGTCCATGATGAATAACTGGACAGCATCACGGCCCAACAAGCTAACTACACTCCATGAACAACTGGCAACTCCTATGAGCCAGCTGCTAACTCAAGGTTGGACAGTCATCAAAAAAGACCACAAAAAGGGAACGGTAGCATCAAACTAGCCATCTATAACCTGCCTCAGCACCGCATGGAAGCTCCTATCAGGCATCATAACAGCCAAACTGAGTGGGAATATGAATCAATACATGAGTATATTGGCAATAACAAGACAGCTACTCGTTGACACCTGAGACTCCAAGACTAGAAACTAGAGATGTCTGATAATAGCTTTTTTGCCGATACCCGATATTGTCCAACTCTTAATTACCGATTCCGATATCAACCGATACAGATATATACAGTCGTGGAATTAACAATTTAATTACCGTATTTTCCGCACTATAAGCCGCGCCTAAAAACCACAAATGTTCTCAAAAGCTGACAGTGCGGCTTATAACCCGGTGCGCCTTATATATGGATTAATATTAATATTCATTTTCATAAAGTTTAGGTCTCGCAACTACGGTAAACAGCCGCCATCTTTTTTCCCCGTAGAAGAGGAAGCGCTTCTTCTTCTACGGTAAGCAACCGCCAAGGTAAGCACCCGCCCCCGTAGAAGAGGAAGCGCTTCTTCTTCTACTGTAAGCAACCACCAAGGTAAGCACCCGCCCCCGTAGAAGAAGAAGCGCGCGGATATTACGTTTCATTTCATTTGTGTGTTTAAATCTGTAAAGACCACAAAATGGCTCCTATTAAGAGACACGCGTACAACGCAGAATTCAAACTCAAGGCAATAAGTCACGCAGTAGAACACGGAAATAGAGCAGCAGCGAGAGAATTGAACATAAATGAATCAATGGTGCGTAGGTAGAGGAAGCAACAAGATGACCTGCGCCACTAAGACAGGGAGACAGCGCCGGAGGACATACGCCAACATCTGCCAGTGGATTGTAAATGCCTGGGCGGATATATCGGTCTCAACTGTGGTCCGAGCTTTCCGGAAGGCAGGATTCACGGAACTGCTGGACAACAACAGCAACATTGACTCTGATGACTTCGACGAGACGGAGCCGTCCATTTTGGATGCCGTTTTCGCCCAACTTTTTAATTCAGACACTGAAGAAGAATTTGAGGGATTTATGGATGAGGAATAACTTCAGAAAGTGGGCTTTAAATGTTTATTTTGTGTGTTGTGTGACATTAACGTTCGAGCAACGTTGAGTTATTGATGTTGCTATTGCTCTGCACTAATTTGAGTGTTACTATTTTTGTGATTGCACATTTGCACATTACATTTTGGGGGTGAACAGAGTTGTTAGAACGCTGGTTTGTAATATATTATTAAAGTTTGACTGACCTATCTGACTGTTTTTTTGACATTCCCTTTAGCGCAGCGTAGGCGCGGCTTATAACCCGGGGCGGCTTATAGGTGAACAAAGTTTTGAAATATGCCATTCATTGAAGGTGCGGCTAATAACCCGGGGCGGCTTATAGTGCGGAAAATACGGTATGCCTAATTTTGTTGTGATGCCCCCCGCTGGATGCATTAAACAATGTAACAAGGTTTTCCAAAATAAATCAACTCACGTTATGGAAAAAAATGCCAACATGGCACTGCCATATTTATTATTGAAGTCACAAAGTGCATTATTTTTTTTAACATGCCTCAAAACAGCAGCTTGGAATTTGGGACATGCTCTCCCTGAGAGAGCATGAGGAGGTTGAGGTGGGCAGGGTTGGGGGTAGGGGGGCAGGGGGGTGTATATTAGGGATGTCCCGATCCAGGCTTTTGCACTTCCGATCCGATACCGATATTGTTTTTGCACTTCCGATCCCGATACTGACCGATACCGACCGATACTGGCCTATCCGAGCATGTATTAAAGTTTAAAGTTATTTAGCCTATTTAGTTGTCAGAATCATGTTGAAAAGGGTTTTAGTACTCTTGATAACAACTAGCCAGCTGAATTAGGGGAGTTTGAATAATACACAATGGTTGGTAACAAGAAACTGACCTGTTTATTCAAGGATAAACACAAAATAGACACAATTATACATGACAAACAGAAATGGCATCATTGAAACTAGGGCTGGGCGATATGGCCTTTTTTTAATATTGACATATTTTAAGGCCATATTGCGATACACAATATATATCTGGATATTTTGCCTTGGCCTTGAATGAACACTTGATGCATATAATCACAGCAGTATGATGATTCTATGTGTTTTGATTGATTGATTGATTGATTGAGACTTGTATTAGTAGGTTGCACAGTGAAGTACATATTCCGTACAATTGACCACTAAATGGTAACACCCCAATAAGTTTTTCAACTTGTTCAACTTAAATTGATTCATGATACATATATACTATCAGATATATACTATCATCATAATACAGTCATCACACAAGATAATCACATTGAATTATTTATTATCCGGGGTGTGGAGGGGGGCGCCTGATGTAAGTGTCAAAAAGACAGCCAAAAGTGTTTGATATGAGAATAAATCTAAAGTTAAAATATAGGGTAGAAATGCACCCATTTGCAGGAAATGTAGTCTTGATTTTCAAAATGTTCTTTCAAGGCTTGCATGTCTACATTAAAACATTCTTCTTCATACTGCATTAATATATGCTACTTTTAAACTTTCATGCAGAGAAGGAAATCACAACTAAAAAAAATCACTAATTTTTTCATACGGTGTTGATCTGGAAATTTTTGTCTCTGCATTTTGATGGTGTGGACGTGTGGCACCGAATGGAGATAAGCGTCTCGACAGACGTTACAATATTTGAACAATGATGACGAAAACTGTTTTCTCGGTCGTGTCCGTGTGTCGAAAATTGTTATGCGCTTATTTTTTTATTTGATTTTGTGCGTGGCATATAATTGCTATGCGCAGAGGACGCTTGAGCAGTGCGCAATTGCACAGGCGCGCACCTTAGAGGGAGCGTTGGTCACACGGCTGCGCTAGCATCACAGCTAACGTTAGCCATGCTGCTACCTCTCTGCTCGGGGAGGGCGTATACGTATGTGACGTATGACGTGACAGTATGTGACGTGTGTAAGAAGGTGCGCTTGCTGTCTGTGAGAGGGAGACACAGAAAAGAGTGAGAAGAGCCTGTCGTGTAATGCCAGCAGCTAAAAGCAACTGCGTGAGAATCCACAGACCTGTGGATGTGTTGAAGGTGTGCTGGAAAATGCGGAACGGAAATTAGGGCGCGGCAGAAAAGTGGAATGTATTATTTAAATCGGTGCGTTGGAAAACACGGACCGGAGTTTTTTTTAAAACTGGATCTGGATCGGCATTTTCCAATGCCTTGCCGATACGCATTTTTTGGCAAATATCAGCGGCCGATCCGATCCAAATATCGGATCGGGACATCCCTAGTGTATATTGTAGCGTCCCGGAAGAGTTAGTGCTGCAAGGGGTTCTGGGTATTTGTTCTGTTGTGTTTATGTTATGTTACGGTGCGGATGTTCTCCCGAAATGTGTTTGTCATTCTTGTTTGGTGTGGGTTCACAGTGTGGTGCGTATTTATAACAGTGTTAAAGTTGTTTATACGGCCACCCTCAGTGTGACCTGTATGGCTGTTGATCAAGTATGCTGGCATTCACTCGTGTGCGTGAGAAAAGCCATAGATATTATATGATTGGGCCGGCACGCAAAGGCCGTGCCTTTAAGGCAAGCCCCCAACATTGTTGTCTGGGTGGAAATCGGGAGAAATTCGGGAGAATAGTTGCCTTGGGAGATTTTCGGGAGGGGCACTGAGATTCGGGAGTCTCCCGGGAAAATGGGGAGGGTTGGCAAGTATGACGGCGAGATGCAACTGCTCTGTACTTCTCCCTACGCCCATGTACCACTCTGTACAGCGGCGTTGAAAAGTCATGAATTTTACTTTTTGAAACCGATACCGATCATTTCCGATATCACATTTTAAAGCATTTATCGGCCGATAATATCTGCCGATATTATCGGACATCTCTACTAGAAACACCTGGATTGACCACAAGAAAGCCTAAGAATCAATGCCATACACGTGATACTGCAGTGCCTGGAACTGTAGAACATCAACAGGATGCTAAGAACTTTCATCAAGGACTCAATGAGGCTGTGGAAAACAACTCTGGAGGCTAACTCAAAGCCAATTGCACAGGTGAACATCAAATGTGGCATATTATTATATCATTAAATAATCATACTACAAATAAACTTTTTAAATGTCTAATCATGTGCCACCGCTGGTCTCTAGTCTGGCCCTAACCCAGTGGTTCTCAAACTTTTTTTGTCATCCCCCACTTTGGACAAGGGGGAGTTTTCAAGCCCCACCTGCCCCCATCGCCCCAACAGAGCGCTAATGCCAAGCTTTAACATTTTAAAATTTATTGAACATCAAGTTGTATACATTCGAACTCAATAACATAAAATAACATTAAGTTCAATAATAAATAAAATAACTGTGCAGCTGTGGTATAACTTGCATCAAGTTCAATAATAAATAAAATAACTTCCATCAAGTTCAATAATAAATAAAACAAAAGTATTATAACTTGCATCACGTTCAATAATAAATCAAAAAAACTGTTATAACTTGCATCAAGTTCAATAATAAATCAAAAAAAGTGTTATAACTTGCATCACGTTCAATAATAAATCAAAAAAAGTGTTATAACTTGCATCAAGTTCAATAATAAATCAAATAAAAGTGTTATAACTTGCATCAAGTTCAATAATAAATCAAAAAAAGTGTTATAACTTGCATCAAGTTCAATAATAAATCAAAAAGTGTTATAACTTGCATCAAGTTCAATAATAAATCAAAAAGTGTTATAACTTGCATCAAGTTCAATAATAAATCAAATAACTTGCATCAAGTTCAATAATAAATCAAAAAAAGTGTTATAACTTGCATCAAGTTCAATAATAAATCAAAAAGTGTTATAACTTGCATCAAGTTCAATAATAAATCAAAAAGTGTTATAACTTGCATCAAGTTCAATAATAAATCAAATAACTTGCATCAAGTTCAATAATAAATCAAAAAAAGTGTTATAACTTGCATCAAGTTCAATAATAAATAAAACAAAAGTGTTATAACTTGCATCAAGTTCAATAATAAATCAAAAAAAGTGTTATAACTTACATCAAGTTCAATAATAAATCAAATAACTTGCATCAAGTTCAATAATAAATACAATAAAAGTGCCACTTTGCAATCTTTGCAAAAAAAAAAGGAGGAGCTATGCATTTGGCAAGACAGGGCAAGTGACAGCACTTTCCCCCAGGAGAGCCACCTTGCTTCACTGTGAAACAGCACGGCTGTATGATCAGCTCCCATTTCCTCACACAGTGCAGAGAACAGTCGCGCTTTCAGTGGTCGTGTTTTGATCAAATTTACCGCGCTCACAACATCTGTTAAAACCTCATTGAGTTCGGGGCTGAGCTGCCTTGACGCGAGTGCTTCCCGGTGAATGACACACTGTTTGCCCGTCAGATTTTTGTTTCTCTGCAGGCGCTTGCTCTGGCTCGACGACATTTGAGGTGCGAGTCACAAATGTATATATTTGTGTAATTGTGATCCACACATTAGCCTGCTACCCATCCGCGCAAAAGTTTGTTCCGCTTAGCCCCGCCCCCATTAGTTACTGTTGCTATGTCTGTCAAACTTTCGCTCGTACCGAGAAATATAAAGCCTACAGTAAAAATAAGTACCGGTAATTTCCATTTATTTATATAGCGGATTTCACAGACAGAATCACAAAGTGATTTACAGTGTGTATAGAAAATGAAAGCATAGTAAAAAAATAATCTAAGAATATAATAATTTTAAAAAAAAATTTAAAGTGAAATTTGCTCCCGTTCCTCGCGCCCCACCTGTCATGTCTCTATTCCCCACCAGTGGGGCACGCCCCACACTTTGAGAAACGCTGCCCTAACCCCTATGTCAGAGGTCTGCAACCCGCGGCTCCGGAGCCGCATGCGGCTCTTTGATCACTATGATGCGGCTCAGCTGCATACTTGCCGACCCTCCTATTTTTCCGGGAGGTTTCCGGATTTCAGTGCCTCTCCCGGAAATCTCCCGGTGCAAACATTCTCAGATTTTCACCCAGACAACAATATTCAGGGCGTGCCGTGATGGCACTGCCTTTAACGTCCTCTACAACATGTCGTCGTGTCCGCTTTTACACCATGCTATCTACGTGCCGGCCCGGTCACATGTAGTATGTGGCCTCTGCTTACACACGTAAGTGACTTCAAGGCATACTTGGTCAACAGCCATACAGGTTACACTGAGGGTTGTGATATAAACAACTTTAACACTCTTAGTAATATGCGCCACACTGTGAACCCACACCAAACAAGAATGACAAACACATTTCGGGAGAACATCCGCACTGTAACACAACATAAACACAACAGAACAAATACCCAGAATCCCATGCATCCTTAACTCTTCCGGGCTACATTATACACCCCCGCTACCACCAAACCCCGCCCACCTCAACCGACGCACGGAGAGGGTTGGGGGGGGTTTGGTGGTAGCGGGGGTGTATAATGGGATTCTGGGTATTTGTTCTGTTGTGCTTATGTTGTGTTACGGTGCGGATGTTCTCCCGAAATGTGTTTGTCATTCTTGCTTGGTGTGGGTTCACAGTGTGGCACATATTAGTAAGAGTGTTAAAGTTGTTTAAACGAGGCACCCTCAGTGTGGCCTGTATGGCTGTTGAACAAGTATGCCTTGCAGTCACTTATGTGTGTCTGCAGAAGCCGCATACAACATGTGACTGGGCTGGCAAGCTGTTTGTACAGGTTGTCGAGGGCGTTAAAGGCAGTGCCGTCATAGCACGCCCTTATTATTGTTGTTTGGGTGAAAATCAGCAGACATTCGAGAGAATAGTTACTCTGAAATTCGGGAGTCTCCCGGAAAAATTGGGAGGGTTGGCAAGTGTGATGCTGTCAAGCGGCATTCATATAAAACTCACGGGCCGCACTCACATTCAATTTTCATATTAAGGTGCGGGCCGCATGTCTGAGACCCCTGGTTTATTTATACATAGCACAAAGCAAAAAAAACAACTTTGTATGCAGTGTTATTTCATTTTAAATTTCAAAAGAGTTTTGTGGCTCCCATTGTTTTCTTTATTTTGTGAAACGGGTCAAAATGGCTCCTTGACTGGTAAAGGTTGCCGACCCCTGCCCTATGTCCAAGCTCTTGCAGACCTAACACCAGATCCTCTAATGGAGGCAGACTATGGAAACACTGAATTAAAACTGCAAACTAACTTAAACATCTTCACGTTATTAATGTATTGTACATTTGATTCATTGTATATTTTGTAAGGCTGAAACGACGCGTCGACGTAGTCGACGCCATCGACGTAGTCGACGCCATCGACGTCATCGGTTACGTAAATACGTCGACGCCGTTTTTGTGCGTCGGCACGTCGCATATTTACGTCACACTACTGTCATGGCGGAGCACAAAGCAGACGATGCGAGCGAGGGGAAAAAAGCACGCCAAAAGTCGTCAAAAGTGTCGGAGTATTTCAATAAACGGCCTAATAATGTTGTTGTATGCACACTGTGTCGAGCGGAAATGGCCTATCATAGCAGCACAACGGCTATGAACGAACATTTGAAAAGAAAACCCCCGACAGCGTTCTTGCCATCACCATCAAGTCAATCGTCCGCGTGCGTATACGTTGTCATTATTACACAAAAACATGAATGTGTCATTTGTATCTGCGTTGTAAATTCATAAACTAAAGCACCGTTTGCTCTGAGAGGCGCGTTTGGCCTGCCTGTTCAGTGTTTACAAAGACGCGCTCCTCTTTAACGCTGTGGAGAGGCGGCGGCGAGCGAGCGGCGAGGCGGGGCGCGCCGGGAGCGACGCCGCAAGAGACAGGGGACGACGAGCGAGCGAGGAAGAGGAGCTGAAAAGCGAGGAAAGAAAGAGAAAAGAGTTGGAAGAGAAAAGACTTTGTGTAAAATTAAAAGATTGTAAACCTGGCAAAGCCGTCTGGCGTTCAGTCTGTCGGTCCTGAAAGAACCCCACGGCACAAGACGTGTCACAAACGCTAACGTTAATTAGTTGTGCAAATACCTTTTACAACATTAACAGTTACATATACTATGTACAAACCAACAATTAACTTTCACTTTAATCATACTATCATTGTTGTGTTATTAAGCAAAATAAGCAATACTTTTACTTTTGTTGAAATGTTTACACTGTACACTTTTTTGTATTGGATGTTTGGCTTTATTTTTGCACATTTTAGCAAATAAGCAATACTTTTACTTTTGTTGAAATGTTTACACTTGTTACAGAATATTTCCGTTTTGCACTTTTTTGTATTGGATGTTTATCTTTATTTTTGCACATTTTAAAGCAAAATAAGCAATACTTTTACTTTTTAAATGCTTATACTATTCCAGAATATTAAGATTTGCACTGGATGTTTACTTTTATATTTGCACATTAAAAAGCAAATAAGCTACTTTTAATTTTGTTAATTGTTAAAAGTTTTAAATGTTTACATTGTTACAGAATATTTTGTCATGTTGTTGTCAATGTTGACTGAGTGGCCATACTTTTTTTTTTGGAAATAAAAGCCATGCCTTTTGAAAAAACTGGCCTACATTTATTTTTTCCTCTTCATTTTAAATAAAAAAAATATTCGGTAAAAGGAAAAATAATCTATAGATTAATCGAAAAAATAATCTATAGATTAACCGATTAATTGAAAAAATAATCTATAGATTAATCGATAGAAAAATAATCGTTAGCTGCAGCCCTAATATTTTGTAACATTTTAACACATATTCTGCATCCTCCTGTGGACGGGTGTTGAAAATGAGCATTTTCTTGCAGTAAATATGGTTTGTCCGGTCTAACTGTTATGTCCAGATTAAAATAAATAAGTAAAGATGCTTACTCTCATGCTCCTGTCCGGACTGTACACTGCGGCGACACTTTCTGCGAGCGGCGTGAGAAGCGACATGGAAGAGATATTCAAGGCATCTTCTTCCTCATCCTCCTCTTCGTCGTGAAGTCCGTCAAAAAGATGGTCGATCACTGCGGAGTGATCGACATTCATCTCTATCTCCTTGCCTTCATCCTCTTTGCTGCTTTCGTCCACCTCCTCCTCCAGTGGGATGCGTGTGGAGGTTGGGGTAGGTTCCAGCAATCCACAAGCTGCTACTGAAAAAACACACACAGATGGAGAAGTAGATCTATAAACATATACATGCTCACAACTTCAATGTTTACTCTCAACTAAAATTTCAGTCCAATCTGGGGATGTAACGATATGAAAATGTCATATCACATTTATTGTCACCAAATTGATCACCGTTATGTTGAATGTACTCAAAAGCTATTTACACATACACTAAAATCTTTTAAGCAAGTTATTTTGTTTGAAATAACTAAAAAAAGTTAGACAAGCCATTATTTTGCAAGGTTTGTGTTCCTTATCGTGTAATACTCTTAATATTTCATCTTTTAATGGCTGAGCTTTCATTGTTTTAGAACTATGAGAACTACTGTAGCACTATCAGATGTACAGTACAGGCCATAAGTTAGGACACACAACACGTTTTCTTTTTTTCCCATGACTATTTACATCAGGGGTCCCCAAACTACGCCCCTCGGGAAGTCCCAAGTTAAAAAATAAATACAATAATAATAATAATATATTTTCATTTTTATTTTATTTATTTATTTTTTAATCTGGCCTTTCTAATCCATTTTCTACCGCTTGTTACTCTCGGTGTTAACCCAATAGAATAGAATATAATGTACTTTATTGATCCCTGGGGGGAAATTCAGCAGTTCGCTCACAATAAAAACTTAGGTATTTTTTTACATGCGAATAATATAAATACAGTCTATTATACAGCATTATTCACATGTGAATAATATAAATACAGTCTATTATACAGCATTTTTCACATGTGAATAATATAAATACAGTCTATTATACAGCATTATTCACATGTGAATAATATAAATACAGTCTATTATACAGCATTATTCACATGTGAATAATATAAATACAGTCTATTATACAGCATTATTCACATGTGAATAATATAAATACAGTCTATTATACAGCATTATTCACATGTGAATAATATAAATACAGTATTATACAGCATTATTCACATGTGAATAATATAAATACAGTCTATTATACAGCATTATTCACATGTGAGTAATATAAATACAGTCTATTATACAGCATTATTCACATGTGAATAATATAAATACAGTCTATTATACGGCATTATTCACATGTGAATAATATAAATACAGTATTATACAGCATTAATCACATGTGAATAATATAAATACAGTCTATTACACAGCATTATTTACATGTGAATAATATAAATACAGTATTATACAGCATTATTCACATGTGAATAATATAAATACAGTCTATTATACAGCATTATTCACATGTGAATAATATAAATACAGTCTATTATACAGCATTATCCACATGTGAATAATATAAATACAGTCTATTACACAGCATTATTTACATGTGAATAATATAAATACAGTATTATACAGCATTATTCACATGTGAATAATATAAATACAGTCTATTATACAGCATTATTCACATGTGAATAATATAAATACAGTCTATTATACAGCATTATCCACATGTGAATAATATAAATACAGTCTATTATACAGCATTATTCACATGTGAATAATATAAATACAGTATTATACAGCATTATTCACATGTGAATAATATAAATACAGTCTATTATACAGCATTATTCACATGTGAATAATATAAATACAGTATTATACAGCATTATTCACATGTGAATAATATAAATACAGTCTATTATACAGCATTATTCACATGTGAATAATATAAATACAGTATACTATACAGCATTATTCACATGTGAATATATAAATACAGTATATTATACAGCATTATTCACATGTGAATAATATAAAAACAGTCTATTATACAGCATTATTCACATGTGAATAATATAAATACAGTCTATTATACAGCATTATTCACATGTGAATAATATAAATACAGTATTATACAGCATTATTCACATGTGAATAATATAAATACAGTCTATTATACAGCATTATTCACATGTGAGTAATATAAATACAGTCTATTATACAGCATTATTCACATGTGAATAATATAAATACAGTATTATACAGCATTATTCACATGTGAATAATATAAATACAGTCTATTATACAGCATTATTCACATGTGAATAATATAAATACAGTATTATACAGCATTATTCACATGTGAATAATATAAATACAGTCTATTATACAGCATTATTCACATGTGAATAATATAAATACAGTCTATTATACAGCATTATTCACATGTGAGTAATATAAATACAGTCTATTATACAGCATTATCCACATGTGAATAATATAAATACAGTCTATTATACAGCATTATCCACATGTGAATAATATAAATACAGTATATTATACAGCATTATTCACATGTGAATAATATAAATACAGTCTATTATACAGCATTATTCACATGTGAATAATATAAATACAGTCTATTATACAGCATTATTCACATGTGAATAATATAAAGACAGTCTATTATACAGCATTTTTCACATGTGAATAATATAAATACAGTATTATACAGCATTATTCACATGTGAATAATATAAATACAGTATATTATACATCATTATTCACATGTGAATAATATAAAAACAGTCTATTATACAGCATTATTCACATGTGAATAATATAAATACAGTCTATTATACAGCATTATTCACATGTGAATAATATAAATACAGTATTATACAGCATTATTCACATGTGAATAATATAAATACAGTCTATTATACAGCATTATCCACATGTGAATAATATAAATACAGTCTATTATACAGCATTATTCACATGTGAATAATATAAATACAGTCTATTATACAGCATTATTCACATGTGAGTAATATAAATACAGTCTATTATACAGCATTATTCACATGTGAATAATATAAATACAGTATTATACAGCATTATTCACATGTGAATAATATAAATACAGTCTATTATACAGCATTATTCACATGTGAATAATATAAATACAGTATTATACAGCATTTTTCACATGTGAATAATATAAATACAGTATTATAAGGCATTATTCACATGTGAATAATATAAATACAGTATTATACAGCATTATTCACATGTGAATAATATAAATACAGTATTATACAGCATTATTCACATGTGAATAATATAAATACAGTCTATTATACAGCATTATTCACATGTGAGTAATATAAATGCAGTCCATTATACAGCATTATTCACATGTGAATAATATAAATACAGTATTATACAGCATTATTCACATGTGAATAATATAAATACAGTATATTATACGGCATTATTCACATGTGAATAATATAAATACAGTCTATTATACAGCATTATTCACATGTGAATAATATAAATACAGTCTATTATACAGCATTATTCACATGTGAATAATATAAATACAGTCTATTATACAGCATTATTCACATGTGAATAATATAAATACAGTCTATTATACAGCATTATTCACATGTGAATAATATACGGTAAATACAGTCTATTATACAGCATTATTCACATGTGAATAATATAAATACAGGCTATTATACGGCATTATTCACATGTGAATAATATAAATACAGTATTATACAGCATTATTCACATGTGAATAATATAAATACAGTCTATTATACAGCATTATTCACATGTGAATAATATAAATACAGTATTATACAGCATTATTCACATGTGAATAATATAAATATATTATACATATACATATATTCTACATTTAAGTCCAGTCAAAAAGTAACATATGCATTATACAATGCAGCCCCCTAGTCAAAAAGTTCGGGGACCCCTGATTTACATTGTACATTGTCACGTCAAAACTATGAATGAACACATGTGGAGTTATGTACTTAACAAAAAGAGGTGAAAAAACTGAAAACATGTTTTATATTCTAGTTTCTTTAAAATAATTAATGCTTTGCACACTCTTGGCATTCTCTCCATGAGCTTCAAGTGAAGTGAAAACCATTTCTTGAAGCTCATCTAGAGAGTGCAAAACAGTAATCAGAGCAAAGGGTGGCTATTTTGAAGAAACTAGAATATAAAACATGTTTTCGGTTATTTCACCCGTTTTTGTTAAGATTCTCTGGAAACCGGTACTTTTCAAACAGAGTATAGTACCGTTTTTGATTCATTAGTACCGCGATACCATACTAGTACCGGTATACCGTACAACCCTATAATATACATGTTCTGTAGGTATATATAATTAAAAAGATATGTTCATTCATTGTGTAAATATGTGTACCGTATTTTCCGCACTATTAGCCGCACCTAAAAACCACAAATTTTCTCAAAAGCTGACAGTGCGCCTTATAACCCGGTGCGCTTTATATATGGATAAATATTAAGATTCATTTTCATAAAGTTTCGGTCTCGCAACTACGGTAAACAGCCGCCATCTTTTTTCCCCGTAGAAGAGGAAGTGCTTCTTCTTCTACGCAAGCAACCGCCAAGGTAAGCACCCGCCCCCTTAGAACAGGAAGCGCTTCTTCTTCTACTGTAAGCAACCACCCGCCCGCGTAGAAGAAGAAGAAGCGCGCGAATATTACGTTTCATTTCCTTTGTGTGTTTACATCTGTAAAGACCACAAAATGGCTCCTACTAAGCGACAGGGATCCGGTTCATGAAAAGACGCAATCTCTCCATCCGCACACGGATTACTATTTCACAGCAACTGCCTAAAGACTTTCAAGAAAAGCTGGCTACTTTCCGTGCATATTGTAAAAACAAGATAGCTGAAAAAAAGATCCGGCCAGAGAACATTATCAACATGGACGGACGAGGTTCCACTGACTTTTGATATTCCTGTGAACCGCACTGTGGATACAACGGGAGCACGTACGGTGAATATTCGCACCACAGGGAATGAGAAGTCATCCTTCACTGTGGTTCTAGCTTGCCATGCTAATGGCCAGAAACTTCCACCCATGGTGATATTCAAAAGGAAGACCTTGCCAAAAGAGACATTTCCAGCCGGCGTCATCATAAAAGCTAACTCGAAGGGATGGATGGATGAAGAAAAGATGAGCGAGTGGTTAAGGTAAGTTTACGTGAAGAGGCCGGGTGGCTTTTTTCACGCAGCTCCGTCCATGTTGATATACGACTCCATGCGCGCCCACATCACGCTGGTTTTTAATATATTATTAAAGTTTGACTGACCTATCTGACTGTTTTTTTGACATTCCTTTAGCGCAGTTAGATGCGGCTTACAACACGGGGCGGCTTATAGGTGGACAAAGTTTTGAAATATGCCGTTCATTGAAGGCGCGGCTTATAACCCAGGGCGCCTTATGGTGCGGAAAATACGGTATATATAATTAAAAAAATATGTTCATTCATTGTGTAAATATGTGTAATGTTCATTTATATGTGAAATGCTGTAAATATGTTCTTTATATGTGAAAAGATGTAAATGTTTATTCATAAACCCAATACCTGGCGAGATGATCTCAGTGCAATTTAGTTTTGGTTGAACTTTTGGCTCACAAGTGTCCCTCTCCTCTGCTTTGCCACCATAGCCCTAAATAGAGCAAGAAATATTACAGCACTTGATCAACATACGGTAAACAGATTTATAGATGCATTTTTTTAAAGATGCGTGTATATTTAGCAACATTTTATATATCGAATATGTTCAAGTAAAGTTAAAGGCCAATTGGCGCCTTTTTTTCTCGCCACGAGAAAAGGAAAGGAAGTTCAATTATAGAACTACAAATATAAATACAAGAGCATAAGCAGGACTTGTCTGAGTCTGTCAGCTTTAAGCAACAATGTTTACTTTTCAATAAGTCATTGAAAAGTCACAAGTCATAAGTCACAAGTCATTATTTTTACGGTAGGATTATGATCATTTTGGATACTATTTTTACAGTAGGAATATGATCATTTTGGATATTATATTTACAGCAGAAATATAATTATTTTGGATATCTTTACAGTAGAAATATGATGATTTTGGATATTATCTTCACAGCAGAAATATGATGATTTTGGATATCTTTACAGTAGAACTATGATCATTTTGGATATGTTTACAGTAGAAATATGATAATTTGGGATATTATGTTTACAGGAGAAATATGATAATTTTGGATATCTTTACAGTAGAACTATGATCATTTTGGATATGTTTACAGTAAAAATATGATAATTTGGGATATTATGTTTACAGTAGAAATATGATCATTTCGGATATGTTTACAGTAGAAATATGATCATTTTGGATATTATCTTCACAGCAGAAATATATTATTATATATTATTATTGTTACAGTAGAAATATGATCATTTTGGATATGTTTACAGTAGAATTAAGATACTTTTGGATATTATTGTTACAGTAGAAATATGATAATTTTGGATATGTTTACAGTAGAAATAAGATAATTTTGGATATATTTACAGTAGAAATTAGATAATTTTGGATATTATTGTTACAGTAGAAATATGATGATTTTGGATATGTTTACAGTAGAAATATGATGATTTGGGATATCTCCACAGCAGAAATATGATCATTTTGGATATCTTTACAGTAGAAATATGATAATTTTGGATATGTTTACAGTAGAAATATGATATTTTGGATATTATCTTCACAGCAGAAATATGATAATTTTGGATATTATTGTTTCAGTAGAAATATGATAATTTTGGATATGTTTACAGTAGAAATATGATAATTTGGGATATTATGTTCACAGCAGAAATATGATCATTTTGGATATCTTTACAGTAGAAATATGATAATTTTGGATATGTTTACAGTAGAAATAAGATAATTTTGGATATGTTTACAGTAGAAATAAGATAATTTTGGATATTGTGTTTACAGTAGAAATATGATCATTTTGGATATTATCTTCACAGCAGAAATATAATTTTGGATATTATTGTTACAGTAGAAATATGATCATTTTGGATATGTTTACAGTAGAAATATGATAATTTGGGATATTATGTTTACAGTAGAAATATGATAATTTGGGATATGTTTACAGTAGGAATATGATCATTTTGGATATTATCTTCACAGCAGAAATATGATCATTTTGGATATTATTGTTACAGTAGAAATATGATCATTTTGGATATGTTTACAGTAGAAATAAGATAATTTTGGATATTATTGTTACAGTAGAAATATGATAATTTTGGATATGTTTACAGTAGAAATAAGATAATTTGATATATTTATAGTAGAAATTAGATAATTTTGGATATTGTTACAGTAGAAATATGATCATTTTGGATATGTTTACAGTAGAAATATGATCATTTTGGATATTATCTTCACAGCAGAAATATGATAATTTTGGATATTATTGTTACAGTAGAAATATGATCATTTTGGATATGTTTACAGTAGAAATATGATAATTTGGGATATTATCTTCACAGCAGAAATATGATAATTTGGGATATTATCTTCACAGCAGAAATATGATAATTTGGGATATTATCTTCACAGCAGAAATATGATAATTTGGGATATTATCTTCACAGCAGAAATATGATAATTTGGGATATTATCTTCACAGCAGAAATATGATAATTTTGGATATCTTTACAGCAGAAATATGATAATTTTGGATATTTTTACAGTAGAAATATGATAATTTTGAATATTATGTTTACAGTAGAAATATGATCATTTTGGATATTATTTTTACAGTAGGAATATGATCATTTTGGATATTATCTTTACAGTAGAAATATGATCATTTTGGATATCTTGACAGCAGAAATATGATAATTTTAGATATATTTACAGCAGAATTATGATCATTGTGGATAATATCTTTACAGCAGCAACATGATCGTTCTGGATATTTGTACAGTATAATTTTTTTTATCATTCTGGATATTATCTTCACAGCAGAAATATGATAATTCTGTATATTATTTTACAGTAGAAAAATTAGCATTTTAGATATCTTTACAGCAGAAATTATAATTCTACAGTAGAAAAATGATAATTTGGGATATTTTTACAGTAGAAATATGATAATTTTGAATATTATGTTTACAGCAGAAATGTGATGATTTTGGATATTATTTTTACAGTAGGAATATGATCATTTGGGATATTATCTTCACAGCAGAAATATGATAATTTTGGATATCTTTACAGCAGAAATATAATTTTGGATATTTTTACAGTAGAAATATGATAATTTTGAATATTATGTTTACAGTAGAAATGTGATAATTTTGGATATTATTTTTACAGTAGGAATATGATCATTTTGGATATCTTGACAGCAGAAATATGATAATTTTAGATATATTTACAGCAGAATTATGATCATTGTGGATAATATCTTTACAGCAGCAACATAATCGTTCTGGATATTTGTACAGTAGAATTGGTTTTATCATTCTGGATATTATCTTCACAGCAGAAATATGATAATTCTGGATATTATTTTACAGTAGAAAAATTAGCATTTTAGATATATTTACAGCAGAAGTTATAATTCTACAGTAGAAAAATGATAATTTGGGATATTTTTACAGTAGAAATATGATAATTTTGAATATTATGTTTACAGCAGAAATGTGATGATTTTGGATATTATTTTTACAGTAGGAATATGATCATTTTGGATATTATCTTTACAGTAGAAATATGATCATTTTGGATATCTTGACAGCAGAAATATGATAATTTTAGATATATTTACAGCAGAATTATGATCATTGTGGATAATATCTTTACAGCAGCAACATGATCGTTCTGGATATTTGTACAGTAGAATTTTTTTTATCATTCTGGATGTTATCTTCACAGCAGAAATATGATAATTCTGTATATTATTTTACAGTAGAAAAATTAGCATTTTAGATATCTTTACAGCAGAAATTATAATTCTACAGTAGAAAAATGATAATTTGGGATATTTTTACAGTAGAAATATGATAATTTTGGATATTATGTTTACAGTAGAAATGTGATCATTCTGGATATTATCTTTACAGTAGGAATATGATCATTTTGGATATATTTACAGCAGAATTATGATCATTGTGGATAATATCTTTACAGCAGAAACATGGTCGTTCTGGATATTATTTTACAGTAGAAATATGATCATTTTAGATATCTTTACAGCAGAAATATGAACATTGAGGATATAATTCTACTTTATAAATATGATCATTTGATATAATTTTTACAGTAGAAATATGATCATTTTGGATATTACTTTTGCAGTAGGAATATGATCGTTTTGGATATTATTTTTTACAGTAGAAATGATCATTTTGGATATTTTTACAGTAGAAATATGATCATTTTGGATATTATCTTCACAGCAGAAATATCATAATTCTGGATATTATTTTACAGTAAAAAAATTATCATTTTATATATCTTTACAGCAGAAATTATAATTCTGGATATAATTCTACAATATGATCATTTGGGATATTTTTACAGTAGAAATATGATCATTTGGGATATTATGTTTACAGTAGAAATATGATCATTTTGGATATCTTCACAGCAGAAATAAGATCATTTTGAACATTATCTTTTTAGGAGAAATATGATCATTTTGGAGAGGATATTTACATGATATTTTGGAGATGTTGACAAAGGTGCTTGGCATTGCTCGAAAAGGTCAACAAAGGT
The DNA here is from genome assembly GCF_033978685.3 of Nerophis lumbriciformis. NCBI lineage: Eukaryota > Metazoa > Chordata > Actinopteri > Syngnathiformes > Syngnathidae > Nerophis > Nerophis lumbriciformis. Next base: position 40,620,877 of record NC_084568.2, on the reverse strand, counting down.
GATGAACCCACCTTGCTCTCTGCACTTTTCCACATATTGTTCCCTTGGACACGCGTGTGAATCTGAGCCAGTTCAGACTCCCGCTCCTTCAAAAGCAGAATATTTGGGTGAAATTGCTTTCATTGTGATAAAGAAGTGCAAGATCAGGCAGGCCAGATTAACACCACTTTGCTTTGCACACCAGTTTTTGTTTCTGGACGAGATCAGCTGTTGTGGTTTTTGCTGACTGGACGTTCCTGAGCCCGAGTCCACTCTTGGGGGTGGCCGTCTGGGAGGCGCCCACTGCTGGAGAACACGGGTTGGTGCGCTCTTGGCATCGCTCTTCAAATCGTTCGAGGAAAGACTTCACACCTGAGGGTCACAAAGGGTCAAATTATACATTTACAGGTAAACATTTGTGTGTCTATTACACACTTTACTACAAGTACATTTCCACAAGTCACTGTCTGCACTACAACCGATACCGATCACTTGTATTAACTGTAGATTGTTTTAATTATTTATGGTGAGTGCTATTGACAGCCTTACACTATTAACACAATATATTATCTAGTACCTTATTCTCTTGTATTACATACAATTGTTTGAGCAAAACAAAGTCAATAGTACACAAAAACTAAAGATGATTAAGAAAAACGGCTTCAAAAATGTGTCTCCTCAGTTCCCAAACCTTTACTGAGTGTTGTTAAAAGGAAAGGCCATGTAACACAGTGGTAAAAATGCCCCTCTGACAACTTTTTTGCAATGTGTTGCTGCCATTAAATTCAAAGTTAATGATTATTTGCCAAAAAAAATGAAGTTTCTCAGTTGGAACATTAAATATCTTGCCTTTGCAGTCTATTCAATTGAATATAAGTTGAAAAGGATTTGCAAATCATGTTTTTATTTACTATTTACACAACGTGACAACTTCACTGCTTTTGGCTTTTGTAGATTTCTCAGATCTACTCTTAGACTTGGATTGGTCACATCTAGTTTCAGACTTGGATTGGTCACATCTAGTCTTTGACTTAGATTGCTCAAATCTAGTTTTAGAATTAGATTGGTCAGATATAATCTTAGACTTAGATTGCTCAAATTTAGTTTTAGAATTAGATTGGTCAGATACAGTCTTAGATTTAGATTGGTAAAATGTATCATATTTAGTTTTAGATGAATATTGTTCAGATCGGACCAATCTAAGTCTATAATCATAAAGTGATGAAGTGTACTCGGATGAGAGGATAAACATAGTCCAGGACAAACAAAATAGTCCAGTTGTGATCAGTTGAAGGCCCTAAAAATACAATGATCAGATGAAAGAGAACGTCCATAGACATTACATGTAGTGCATTAATAATGTACCGTATTTTCCGCACTATTAGCCGCACCTAAAAACCACACATTTACTCAAAAGCTGACAGTGCGGCTTATAACCCGGTGCGCTTTATATATGGATTAATATTAAGATTAATTTTCATAAAGTTTCGGTCTCGCAACTACGGTAAACAGCCGCCATCTTTTTTCCCCGTAGAAGAGGAAGTGCTTCTTCTTCTACGCAAGCAACCGCCAAGGTAAGCACCCGCCCCCATAGAACAGGAAGCGCTTCTTCTTCTACTGTAAGCAACCACCCGCCCGCGTAGAAGAAGAAGAAGAAGCGCGCGGATATTACGTTTCATTTCCTTTGTGTGTTTACATCTGTAAAGACCACAAAATGGCTCCTACTAAGCGACAGGTTTCCGGTTCATGAAAAGACGCAATCTCTCCATCCGCACACGGACTACTATTTCACAGCAACTGCCTAAAGACTTTCAAGAAAAGCTGGCTACTTTCCGTGCATATTGTAAAAACAAGATAGCTGAAAAAAAGATCCGGCCAGAGAACATTATCAACATGGACGAGGTTCCACTGACTTTTGATATTCCTGTGAACCGCACTGTGGATACAACGGGAGCACGTACGGTGAATATTCGCACCACAGGGAATGAGAAGTCATCCTTCACTGTGGTTCTAGCTTGCCATGCTAATGGCCAGAAACTTCCACCCATGGTGATATTCAAAAGGAAGACCTTGCCAAAAGACACCTTTCCAGCCGGCGTCATCATAAAAGCTAACTCGAAGGGATGGATGAAGAAAAGATGAGCGAGTGGTTAAGGTAAGTTTACGCGAAGAGGCCGGGTGGCTTTTTTCACGCAGCTCCGTCCATGTTGATATACGACTCCATGCGCGCCCACATCACGCTGGTTTTTAATATATTATTAAAGTTTGACTGACCTATCTGACTGTTTTTTTGACATTCCCTTTAGCGCAGTTAGATGCGGCTTATAACACGGGGCGGCTTATAGGTGGACAAAGTTTTGAAATATGCCGTTCATTGAAGGCGCGGCTTATAACCCAGGGCGGCTTATGGTGCGGAAAATACGGTAGTTATGAATACAATGATCTGATGAAAGAAAACAATGTATTGTATTAAATAATAAATGATACAACATGAAGACTTACCAGGAGCAGCAGACTTTGGCGTGTTGGCTTTAGCACATACTTGTAGTTTCTGAGGACTGCAGGCTAAAATGGAAGCTGTGGCCACAGGTGTGCTTTTCAAAGGGCTCGAAGACACTGATCTTGAAGACGGCGGCACAGTCTTTAGGGGGCTCGTCACTGGACGAGGGTCCACCTTCTGGGGGCTTGGAGGAACCCCTTGGTTGGACTTTGTGAAGGAAGGTGAAAGCTGTTGATTGAACATCTTGTCAACGTCACAAACGGTCCTCATTGATCACACATTATTACCAAAATCCACCGTATATCTTTTTAGGCCATCGATAAGACCAAACACAGTTTGAAATACTTCCTCTGGGATCAAATGAGTAATCACAAAGATTTAAGATACAATTACTGTCTAATATACAGCTATGTGGCATTGGCATGTTATCCAGCCTAATTAAAATAATGGAGTGTTTTATATTAGCAACACTAGAAAGAGCTTTTTATTGCACCTTTACTTTCCATACCCTGACAACAATACCTCAAATTGATTGATTTGAGCAAATGTCAGTACAACAAACTGTATACAGTATACAGGTAAAAGCCAGTAAATTAGAATATTTTGAAAAACTTGATTTATTTCAGTAATTGCATTCAAAAGGTGTAACTTGTACATTATATTTATTCATTGCACACAGACTGATGCATTCAAATGTTTATTTCATTTAATTTTGATGATTTGAAGTGGCAACAAATGAAAATCCAAAATTCCGTGTGTCACAAAATTAGAATATTACTTAAGGCTAATACAAAAAAGGGATTTTTAGAAATGTTGGCCAACTGAAAAGTATGAAAATGAAAAATATGAGCATGTACAATACTCAATACTTGGTTGGAGCTCCTTTTGCCTCAATTACTGCGTTAATGCGGCGTGGCATGGAGTCGATGAGTTTCTGGCACTGCTCAGGTGTTATGAGAGCCCAGGTTGCTCTGATAGTGGCCTTCAACTCTTCTGCGTTTTTGGGTCTGGCATTCTGCATCTTCCTTTTCACAATACCCCACAGATTTTCTATGGGGCTAAGGTCAGGGGAGTTGGCGGGCCAATTTAGAACAGAAATACCATGGTCCGTAAACCAGGCACGGGTAGATTTTGCGCTGTGTGCAGGCGCCACGTCCTGTTGGAACTTGAAATCTCCATCTCCATAGAGCAGGTCAGCAGCAGGAAGCATGAAGTGCTCTAAAACTTGCTGGTAGACGGCTGCGTTGACCCTGGATCTCAGGAAACAGAGTGGACCGACACCAGCAGATGACATGGCACCCCAAACCATCACTGATGGTGGAAACTTTACACTACACTTCAGGCAACGTGGATCCTGTGCCTCTCCTGTCTTCCTCCAGACTCTGGGACCTCGATTTCCAAAGGAAATGCAAAATTTGCTTTCGTCAGAAAACATGACTTTGGACCACTCAGCAGCAGTCCAGCTCTTTTTTTCCTTAGCCCAGGTGAGACGCTTTCCGCGCTGTTTCTTGGTCAACAGTGGCTTGACACGAGGTATGCGGCAGTTGAAACCCATGTCTTTCAAGCGTCTCTTGGTGGTGGATCTTGAAGCACTGACTCCAGCAGCTGTCCACTCCTTCTGAATCTCCCCCACATTTTTGAATGGGTTTTTTTTCACAATCTTGACCAGGGCGCGGTGATCCCTATCGCTTGTACACTTTTTCTGACCACAGTTTTTCCTTCCCTTTGCCTCTCCATTAATGTGTTTGGACACAGAGCTCTGAGAACAGCCAGCCTCTTCAGCAATAACCTTTTGTGTCTTTCCCTCCTTGTGCAATGTGTCGATGGTTGCCTTTTGGACAGCTGTCAAATCTGAAGTCTTCCCCATGTTTGTGTAGGCTTCAGAACTGGACTGAGAGACCATTTAAAGCCCTTTGCAGGTGTTTTGAGTTAATCAGCTGATTAGTTTGTGGCACCAGGTGTCTTCAAAATTTAACCCTTACACAATATTCTAATTTTGTGACACACGGAATTTTGGATTTTCATTTGTTGCCACTTCAAATCATCAAAATTAAATGAAATAAACATTTGAATGCATCAGTCTGTGTGCAATGAATAAATATAATGTACAAGTTACACCTTTTGAATGCAATTACTGAAATAAATCAAGTTTTTCAAAATATTCTAATTTACTGGCTTTTACCTGTATACACACCATACATACATACACCGTATACAATAATCAGTCCTTTCATGAATATTTAATGATGCGATCTCGCCAATTTATGCAAATTCAACAAATCCCTGCATATTATGCTAACTTCATCCAATGACCTCAACTTCCCCACATATTTTGGCTAATCAGCGTCATTTTTGCCAACACACCTGTGTCCTCACTTCCTAGTTGACGTGTATATATTTAACATGTATTTATCCTAAGACGACTAAGAACATATTTTCAATTGCAATGCTGACTTAGCAAAGAGGCAGCATTTACATCAGGGGTGTTAAACTTGTTTTCATTGAGGGCCACACCGCAGTCACGGCCCTTGTAACAGTACATAATCAATAAATTTGCCAATAAATTTGATTATTTTAAATTTTTTAACATACAGTGTAAAAAAAAAATCTGTGGATTTTACTACTAAAAAAACTGGCAGCTCAGTTGCCAGACTTTTACTGTAATATATATGGTGTGTTTTTTTTAAAATTATTATTATTTTACATATACAAGTACATATGCATACTTACACTCATGCACACAATCACGTTTCATCAAACATATATTAACGTTGTTGCCCTAGGGTAAACTGGGTGTAACACATGGCACACTGACAAAGCTTAACCTATTGTTACTATAACAATCTACAAGGTTAATGTAGGTTGCTTCTCTTTCTCCCCCTCCATTTTTCTGCATTCTTTCGTATCTCAAGTTATCATTACGTATATGTATTGTTGCATTTGAACAACTGTATTGTTGATAATAGAGGTAAATTATTGGTATTGTTCATTATCAATAGCGCTATTTTTATTGGTATTTGTATTGATCCATTTGTAGTGTAATAATGCTCATTGTCATTTCTGTATTATTTTTTGCTAACTGCTTATTTGCTATTACTTTTACCATCATATTTGTACATGTCGTATTTGCTGATGTTGCTCTATTGTTGTTGTTGTTGTTTGCTGTTGTTTTTGTCTCTCTGTCTAATCCCCCTCGTGTCCCCACAATTTCCCCCTCTGTCTTCTTTTTTTTCTCTTTCTATCCCCTCCTGCTCCGGCCCGGCTGCACTAAATGATAATATAAATACATTTAATAAAGTCAAATACAAATAAGGCAACAAGAGAAGTATCCTACACTTCTCTTTTGTAAAGTAAATCTGAACAGCCGACATGGGCATCTACATCAACTATATGATTTGCCTGAGAAGCTGGACAGGACACAAAAAAAAAATAAAAAAATAAAAATAATAATAATATATATATATATATATATATATATATATATATATATATATATATATATTACAACATATTAAATAGAAAACATTTTTTTATTTTATTTTGGCAACTCCTCTGCCAGTTTTTTACCATAATAAAATGTGGTACCTTTATTCCATTTACAGTAATAAACCGTAAATACATCAACCTTGGATTTTACGGTAAAAAAAAAAAAACTGACAGCTCAGTTGACAGAATTTTACTTTAAAAAAACAAACCTTGGTTGGTTTTTTTCAACTTACAGTAACATGCTGTAAAAACCTCTACATTTTACAGTAAAATCTATTGGTCACTTTTATAGTGTACAATTTGATGGATAACTTGCTTCGCAATCATATGTTGAGCAGATATTTAAGTATTTATTTGAATTTTTCATTAAAAAGTAAGATCGTTTCATATGTGTTGCAATATTGGACACTATTTTTTCCCGTCAAAATGGAAAAAAACAAAAAACGAATACTTTTAGTAAGAAAATAAGAAAGTAAATATAAGGTATTTTATTGACACAAATTATTAATATATAAAATGATGTGGAGGGCCAGATCTGGCCCGCGAGCCTGGAGTTTGACACCTGTGATTTACATGTTAATGTGATGATGATCTCTCATTTACCAACAAAAATGAGCGCTATAGATCGCTCTCAACAGTTCACAAATGTTAATGTAAATGTGTTGGAACATAAATGAATGTTTAAGATGGACAAACACTTTTCAAGTGCAAAACATACACGGAGAATGTCTGCAACATGTAGACCAGGGGTGCTCATTACGTCGATCGCGATCTACCGGTCGATCTCAGATGGTGTGTCAGTCGATCACCAGCCAGGCATTAAAAAAATAGTCCTAAAAATGAGCGATCATAAATCTTCACTATGACGTCACTTTCGTCACTTGATTGACATTCACGGCACCCGAGGGTCTTCTGAGATGACGCTGGCTACTGCCAGCTCATTAAAATTACCGACTGGAAGGCGAGAAACACTTTATTTCAACAGACTCTGGCGCCGTACCTGTCGTCAAAACTCCAAAGACCGACTGCACAGTTGCACAATAAAAGCTCTGCTTCATCCTGCCTGCGCTACCAAAATAAGAGTCTCAGAAAGCTGGCGTGCACAAGCTAGCAAGCTACGGAGTTTGCCGACAATGTATTTCTTGTGTATACAAATGTATACAAAGGAGTACGGAAGCCGGACAAATAAGATGCCAAAAACCAACCACTTTCATGTGGTATTGGACAGAAAGGAGGACTTTTTTTCTCCTCCATTCGAAAATGCGGACGTTATCATCACCACTGTCTGATTCCAATCAATGCAAGTCATCAGAATCAGGTAATACACCAACTTATATTCTTGTCTTCATGAAAGAAAGGAATCTATATGTGTTAAACATGCTTGTATTATCTTTAACCACCTTTAACTTGTTAACAATATTAACTATATGTGTTAAACATGCTTGTATTATCTTTAACCACCTTTAAGTTGTTAACAATATTAACTATATGTGTTAAACATGCTTGTATTATCTTTAACCACCTTTAAGTTGTTAACAATATTAACTTTATGTGTTAAACATGCTTGTTTTATCTTTAACCACCTTTAAGTTGTTAACAATATTAACTATTTGTGCTAAACATGCTTGTATTATTTTTAACCACCTTTAACTTGTTAACAATATTAACTATATGTATTAAACATACTTGTATTATCATTAAACACCTTTAATGTATTAACAATATTAACTATATGTGTTAAACATGCTTGCATTATCATTAAACACCTTTAACTTGTTAACAAAAACATATATTCCATAAATAAGTAAATATAAATTATATATATGAATGAGGTAGATCCCCACGACTTGATCAATTGAAAAGTAGCTCGCCTGCAGAAAAAGTGTGAGCACCCCTGATGTAGATGACCGAGCAAACAGTAGACACTAAGTCAGTCAGTGGTTGCGATTCTTTCTATAAATATTATCATCAATTATTACTGTTACCGGTATTAGTTGTAATGAATTAAAACAGCGCGGTAATTTAACAATAAGATAACTGCCATCTGGTGTCTACTTTTAAGGCTGTGTGCTATAAAACAAGTACAACATCAATACGGTATTTGTTTTATTGTTGAAATCGTGTGATGTTTACGTTTAAGGTTACAAGTAACACTTACAACATTGTTGATAAATTGATAACATCACAAGTTCATGTTATTTTCAATGTAATTGAATAAAATAAGTCTCCAAACTTTGCAACTTTTGCCACAACTTTCTGACAATTCTGCACAAATTCCCCCGAGAAAAAAAAGCAGCAAAATCATAAAGGGACCGATTATATGTACTGTAATGTACCGTATTTTCCGCACTATTAGTCGCACCCAAAAACCACAAATTTACTCAAAAGCTGACAGTGCGGCTTATGACCCGGTGCGCTTTATATATGGATTAATATTAAGATTAATTTTCATAAAGTTTCGGTCTCGCAACTACGGTAAACAGCCGCCATCTTTTTTCCCCGTAGAAGAGGAAGCGCTTCTTCTTCTACGCAAGCAACCGCCAAGGTAAGCACCCGCCCCCATAGAAGAGGAAGAGCTTCTTCTTCTACTGTAAGCAACCACCCGTCCCCGTAGAAGAAGAAGAAGCGCGCGGATATTACGTTTCATTTCCTTTGTGTGTTTACATCTGTAAAGACCACAAAATGGCTCCTACTAAGCGACAGGTTTCCGGTTCATGAAAAGACGCAATCTCTCCATCCGCACACGGACTACTATTTCACAGCAACTGCCTAAAGACTTTCAAGAAAAGCTGGCTACTTTCCGTGCATATTGTAAAAACAAGATAGCTGAAAAAAAGATCCGGCCAGAGAACATTATCAACATGGACGAGGTTCCACTGACTTTTGATATTCCTGTGAACCGCACTGTGGATACAACGGGAGCACGTACGGTGAATATTCGCACCACAGGGAATGAGAAGTCATCCTTCACTGTGGTTCTAGCTTGCCATGCTAATGGCCAGAAACTTCCACCCATGGTGATATTCAAAAGGAAGACCTTGCCAAAAGAGACCTTTCCAGCCGGCGTCATCATAAAAGCTAACTCGAAGGGATGGATGGATGAAGAAAAGATGAGCGAGTGGTTAAGGGAAGTTTACGCGAAGAGGCCGGGTGGCTTTTTTCACGCAGCTCCGTCCATGTTGATATACGACTCCATGCGCGCCCACATCACGCTGGTTTTTAATATATTATTAAAGTTTGACTGACCTATCTGACTGTTTTTTTGACATTCCCTTTAGCGCAGTTAGATGCGGCTTATAACACGGGGCGGCTTATAGGTGGACAAAGTTTTGAAATATGCCGTTCATTGACGGCGCGGCTTATAACCCAGGGCGGCTTATGGTGCGGAAAATACGGTATATTGTAATATTTATTCTATGTCTTCCTATGAATGTATTTTCAAGTACTTGATAGAAAAAGGGAAATACCTGATTTGAGACGAGCGAAGACTTGCCGGCAGGTGCAGTGGTCACATGACCTGAAGACTTGCTGGCAGGTGCAGTGGTCACCTGACTTGAAGACTTGCTGGCAGGTGCAGTGGTCACATGACCCGAAGACTTGCTGACAAGTCCAGTGGTCACCTGACCTGAAGACTTGCTGGCAGGTGCAGTGGTCACCTGACCTGAAGACTTGCTGGCAGGTGCAATGGTCACCTGACCTGAAGACTTGCTGGCAGGTGCAGTGGTCACCTGACCTGAAGACTTGCTGGCAGGTGCAGTGGTCACATGACCTGAAGACTTGCTGGCAGGTGCAGTGGTCACCTGACCTGAAGACTTGCTGGCAGGTGCAGTGGTCACATGACCTGAAGACTTGCTGGCAGGTGCAGTGGTCACATGACTTGCCATGCTTCCTTTAGACAAACTTGCGTCCTTCGAGCTCAACTGAGCAGCACAAACTGCGGTGGACTTTGCAGGAACGTTGTCTTTGGGGAGGTTGGCATGGCTCAGGTCATCTTCCCAGGATCCAATGGTGGCCGCCAGGTGAGCCAGTCTGCCTCGTCGACCGACTGGACCTTCCGATGACGAGGACACCGGGACGTGGTCTTCTCTCCTCAGCAAAGACACAGGTGTACAGTCGCTCGGAACACCTGAAACACAATAGACTTCAGCCCATGACCTCCATGATAGACAATACAGTAATACAATAAAAGATTATTGTTATGACATGTTTTTGTTTTTAAAAGCAATGTTGGCATCTCTGGTGCCACAGTGCTGAAATACAAACCACTTAATGAACTTGACCTACCACTCGGTGTCACACCTTCCCTTTATCTCGAAAATCCTTGAAAAAAAATTGTTGCACAGCAGCTAAATGAACACTTCGCGTCTAGCAATCTCAGTGAACTCTTTCAGGGCAAATCATTCTGAGACCACCCCCCTAGCAAAAGTGACTAATGATCTATTGCTAACTATGGAAGCTGATGCCTCATCCATGTTGCTGCTACTTGATCTCAGCGCTGCTTTTGATAACATTTTATTAGAGTGTCTCAAAACATATGTCAGACTTAGCCTTTTCTTGGTTTAACTCCTATCTGACTGACAGGATGCAGTGTGTCTCCCATGACAACGTGACCTCGGAGTATGTTCCACAGGGTTCAGTTCTTGGCCCTGAACTCTTCAGTATCTACATGCTGCCGCTAGGTGATATCATACGCAAATACACTGTTAGCTTTGACTGTTATGCTGATGACGACATGCCCCTAAAGCTGACAATTACACACCTATTTAATAATACCACCTTAACATTTGACAACAAAATAAACATACACTTATCTAATAAATAACGTAAATAAAATAACATTTGACAAATAAACAATTACACACCTATTTAATAATACCACCTTAACATTTGACAACCAAACAATTACACACCTATTTAATAATACCACCTTAACATTTGACAACAAAACAATCATACACTTATCTAATAATACCACCTTAACATTTGACAACCAAACAATTACACACCTATTTAATAATACTACTGTAACATTTGACAACCAAACAATTATACACCTATTTAATAATACCAACTTAACATTTGACAACAAAACAATTATACACTTATTTAATAATACCACCTTAACATTTGACAACCAAACAATTATACACTTATTTAATAATACCACCTTAACATTTGACAACCAAACAATTATACACCTATTTAATAATACCACCTTAACATTTGACAACCAAACAATTATACACCTATTTAATAATACCACCTTAACATTTGACAACCAAACAATTATACACCTATTTAATAATACCACCTTAACATTTGACAACCAAACAATTACACACTTATTTAATAATAACACCTCAACATTTGACAACCGAACAATTATACACCTATTTAATAATACCACCTTAACATTTGACAACCAAACAATTATACACCTATTTAATAATACCACCTTAACATTTGACAAACAATTATACACCTATTTAATAATACCACCTTAACATTGGACAACCAAACAATTATACACTTATTTAATAATACCACCTTAACATTTGACAACCAAACAATTATACACCTATTTAATAATACCACCTTAACATTTGACAACCAAACAATTATACACCTATTTAATAATACCACCTTAACATTTGACAAATACACAATTATACACCTATTTAATAATACCACATTAACATTGGACAACCAAACAATTATACACTTATTTAATAATACCACCTTAACATTTGACAAATAAACAATTATACACTTCATTAATAATACCACCTTAATATTTGAGAACCAAACAATTATACACCTATTTAATAATACCAACTTAACATTTGACAACAAAACAGTTATACACTTATTTAATAATACCACCTTAACATTTGACAACCAAACAATTATACATCTATTTAATAATACCACCTTAACATTTGACAACCAAACAATTATACACCTATTTAATAATACCACCTTAACATTTGACAACCAAACAATTATACACCTATTTAATAATACCACCTTAACATTTGACAAATACACAATTATACACCTATTTAATAATACCACATTAACATTGGACAACCAAACAATTATACACTTATTTAATAATACCACCTTAACATTTGACAACAAAACAATTATACACCTATTTAATAATACCACATTAACATTGGACAACCAAACAATTATACACCTATTTAATAATACCACCTTAATATTTGACAACCAAACAATTATACACCTATTTAATAATACCATCTTAACATTTGACAACCAAACAATTATACACCTATTTAATAATACCACCTTAACATTTGACAAATACACAATTATACACCTATTTAATAATACCACATTAACATTGAACAAATAAACAATTATACACTTCATTAATAATACCACCTTAATATTTGAGAACCAAACAATTATACACCTATTTAATAATACCACCTTAATATTTGAGAACCAAACAATTATACACCTATTTAATAATACCACCTTAACATTTGACAACCAAACAATTATACACCTATTTAATAATACCACCTTAACATTTGACAACCAAACAATTATACACCTATTTAATAATACCACCTTAACATTTGACAACAAAACAATTATACACCTATTTAATAATACCACCTTAATATTTGACAACCAAACAATTATACACCTATTTAATAATACCACCTTAACATTTGACAACCAAACAATTATACACCTATTTAATAATACCACCTTAACATTTGACAACAAAACAATTATACACCTATTTAATAATACCACCTTAATATTTGACAACCAAACAATTATACACCTATTTAATAATACCACCTTAACATTTGACAAATAAACAATTACACACTTTATTAATAATACCACCTTAACATTTGACAACAAAACAATTATACACCTATTTAATAATACCACATTAACATTGGACAACCAAACAATTATACACCTATTTAATAATACCACCTTAACATTTGACAACAAAACAATTACACACCTATTTAATAATACTACTGTAACATTTGACAACCAAACAATTATACACCTATTTAATAATACCACCTTAACATTTGACAACCAAACAATTACACACTTATTTAATAATAACACCTCAACATTTGACAACCGAACAATTATACACCTATTTAATAATACCACCTTAACATTTGACAACCAAACAATTATACACCTATTTAATAATACCACCTTAACATTTGACAAATAAACAATTATACACCTATTTAATAATACCACCTTAACATTGGACAACCAAACAATTATACACTTATTTAATAATACCACCTTAACATTTGAGAACCAAACAATTATACACCTATTTAATAATACCACCTTAACATTTGACAACCAAACAATTATACACCTATTTAATAATACCACCTTAACATTTGACAAATACACAATTATACACCTATTTAATAATACCACATTAACATTGGACAACCAAACAATTATACACTTATTTAATAATACCACCTTAACATTTGACAAATAAACAATTATACACTTCATTAATAATACCACCTTAATATTTGAGAACCAAACAATTATACACCTATTTAATAATACCACCTTAACATTTGACAACCAAACAATTATACACCTATTTAATAATACCACATTAACATTGGACAACCAAACAATTATACACTTATTTAATAATACCACCTTAACATTTGACAACCAAACAATTATACACCTATTTAATACCAACTTAACATTTGACAACAAAACAATTATACACTTGTTTAATAATACCACCTTAACATTTGACAACAAAACAATTATACACCTATTTAATAATACCACCTTAATATTTGAGAACCAAACAATTATACACCTATTTAATAATACCACCTTAACATTTGACAACCAAACAATTATACACCTATTTAATAATACCACCTTAACATTTGACAACCAAACAATTACACACCTATTTAATAATAACACCTTAACATTGGACAACCGAACAATTATACACCCGTTTAATAATACCACCTTAACATTTGACAACCAAACAATTACACTTTTTTAATAATACCACATTAACATTGGACAACCAAACAATTATACACTTATTTAATAATACCACCTTAACATTTGACAACCAAACAATTATACACCTATTTAATAATACCACCTTAACATTTGACAACCAAACAATGACACAAAGGGAGTCGGTAAAGGAGATAGATGTGAAATATTCACGTATAGAAAGTTACCGTTATTGCCGTCCCAGCCCTTCCTCTGCTCAGCAAGCCTCTGCAGACGAGACTTCATGCCAGCGGCAGCAGAGTCTTCTTCTGGTTCCTCGCTGCTCTTTGGACTTTGAGGAAGCTTCGCCGTCTTGTCAGACTCCACACCTGGAGTCTCCTCCTTCCTCCCTGCTGGCTCACCTGTGGGCACAGGTGGAGGCTTGCGGTCCGAGGGCGGATGGTCTTGGAGCGCAGAGGCCACGCCCCCATCCTGCTCTGGCGCCGCCGGCTTGACATTCTCCGCTGAGCACCTGCGCTTGGACGGAGAAGGTTTCGTGGAGGCCGCTGTGGAAAAAGGAGAGGCACTTAGACAAATTCAAACGTCGGCGTGGTGAAGCGTGGAGGAAGGACCGACCTTTGGGAGCGACTGGCTGACCAATCACAGCGTTGTTGTCAATCAGAGGCTCTCTGCCTCTTTTCACCACCTTTGCTGCATTTGGTCGCTCGGCTAGTTTTTTCTGGAGGTTTTCTCTGCGAGCACGAGTCCGCTCCAACAGTTTCTGTGTGGTTTCAAGCATTTGGACGCCTTTTATACTTGGGTGAAAAGACCAAGTTACATGTTCAATCTTTTCCAGCAAACCTTTCATTACCTCCGCCAGGAGCTTGTGCAATCGTGTGACAGTTTGTTCGCTCGTCAAAAAGTTACTGGTGACAACTTTTGTTCACTTCCTGTTCTCAATTTATTTCCAACATATTCCATTAGTAATAACATTAAAAATAAATAAATAATAATGAGTGAAGTAAGTTATATTTCATACGGTGAGATAAATTAGACTATCGAGAACACAGGTGTCAAACTCAAGGCCCGCGGGCCCTCCACATCATTTTATATGGCCCGCAAAAGCCTGGAAATAATTTGTGGCAATAAAAAAACCTTATATTTTCTTTCTTTACTTTCTTAATAAAAATGTATTAGGTTTTTTTTTTCTAGTTTGACAGGGGAAAAAAATATTGTCCAATATTGCAACACACATTATCTAACTTTTTTGGTCAAAATCCAAATAAATACTGAAATATCTGCTTTACTTAGGATTTCCAAGCAAGTTAGCCATCAAATTGTACACTATAAAAAAGACCAATAGATTTTACTGTAAAATTTAGGGACCCATGTTTGTTTTTTTACAGTAAATTTAAGTCGACTGAGCTGTCAGGTTTTTTTCTTTTACTATAAAATCCACGGTTGATGATTTTATGGTACCACATTTTATTATGGTAAAAAAACTGACAGCCTAGTTGACAAAATTAAATCAAACAGCGGTACTGTATTTCTATTTACAGTAATATATTTTTACCATATATTTTACAATAAAAGTCTAACAACAAAGCTGCCAGTTTTGTTCTGTTAAAATACACAGATTTTTTTTTACTCTTTATGTCAACAAAAAAAATAAAAAAAAAAGAAGTCCATCCATCCATCCAAAAAACAAAAAGGAAAATATTTCAATTAATAGGCAAATTCATTAATGATTTACTGTTACAAGCAGCCCTCTAATGGCAGCCATGACATCAACTGTAGATTTTTTCGGTGTATTACTGTAAATACCAAAACAATACGGTCTTATCTTTGTCCATGTGATGTCAGATGGAAAAAAAAATGGAGCTGTTTGGCCACAATACCCAGCAATATGTTTGGAGGAGAAAAGGTGAGGACGTTAATCCCAGGAACACCACACCTACCGTCAAGCATGGTGGTGGTAGTATTATGCTCTGGGCCTGTTTTGCTGCCAATGGAACTGCTGCTTTACAGAGAGTAAATTGGACAATGAACAAGGAGGATTACCTCCAAATTCTTCAGGACAAGCTAAAACCATCAGCCCGGAGGTTGGGTCTTGGGCGCAGTTGGGTGTTCCAACAGGACAATTACCGTATTTTCCGCACTATTAGCCGCACCTAAAAACCACAAATTTACTCAAAAGCTGACAGTGCGGCTTATAACCCGGTGCGCTTTATATATGGATTAATATTAAGATTCATTTTCATAAAGTTTCGGTCTCACAACTACGGTAAACAGCCGCCATCTTTTTTCCCCGTAGAAGAGGAAGTGCTTCTTCTTCTACGCAAGCAACCGCCAAGGTAAGCACCCGCCCCCATAGAACAGGAAGCGCTTCTTCTTCTACTGTAAGCAACCACCCGCCCGCGTAGAAGAAGAAGAAGCGCGCGGATATTACGTTTCATTTCCTTTGTGTGTTTGCATCTGTAAAGACCACAAAATGGCTCCTACTAAGCGACAGGTTTCCGGTTCATGAAAAGACGCAATCTCTCCATCCGCACACGGACTACTATTTCACAGCAACTGCCTAAAGACTTTCAAGAAAAGCTGGCTACTTTCCGTGCATATTGTAAAAACAAGATAGCTGAAAAAAATATCCGGCCAGAGAACATTATCAACATGGACGAGGTTCCACTGACTTTTGATATTCCTGTGAACCGCACTGTGGATACAACGGGAGCACGTACGGTGAATATTCGCACCACAGGGAATGAGAAGTCATCCTTCACTCTGGTTCTAGCTTGCCATGCTAATGGCCAGAAACTTCCACCCATGGTGATATTCAAAAGGAAGACCTTGCCAAAAGAGACCTTTCCAGCCGGCGTCATCATAAAAGCTAACTCGAAGGGATGGATGGATGAAGAAAAGATGAGCGAGTGGTTAAGGTAAGTTTACGCGAAGAGGCCGGGTGGCTTTTTTCACGCAGCTCCGTCCATGTTGATATACGACTCCATGCGCGCCCACATCACGCTGGTTTTTAATATATTATTAAAGTTTGACTGACCTATCTGACTGTTTTTTTGACATTCCTTTAGCGCAGTTAGATGCGGCTTACAACACGGGGCGGCTTATAGGTGGACAAAGTTTTGAAATATGCCGTTCATTGAAGGCGCGGCTTATAACCCAGGGCGCCTTATGGTGCGGAAAATACGGTAGATTAGATTAGATTTATTGGTCCCCTTGGGGAAATTCATTGTCACTGCCGTACATTTAAACACTAGACATTACACATCACACAAAAAAAATAACAAAAAGACATCATACATGACTAACACACATTTACAGGCTTGTCAGACAGGTCGGCCGGGCCTGCTGTTAAGGGCGGCTATAGCTGCAGGGATCAGGCTTTTCCTGAGGCGGGCCCTCCGGAATTTGATTGTTCTGTACCTGCGCCCTGATGGTAGTGGGATGATGTATTGGTGTAGTGGGTGAGTGATATCCTGGACTATTGTTTTTGCCAGTCGGGTGATGGACCTGTGGTTTATGTCTGAAATGTTGGGTGTGGGTAGGCCGATGATTTTAGCTGCTATGTTTGTAATGCGTGTGAGTTTGGTCCGGTTGGTTACAGAAAGCATGGTGAAAAAACATGTGGAACAGTACAGAAGGATGGGTTGAACAATGCTTTGGTAAAGTAATAACAGGAGATGAGGTGCAACGTATAGTCCTTTAAGTTTCCGGATGGCTGACAGTCTTTGTTGACTTCTTTTTTGAATGTCCGTGGTGTGTTGATCAAAGGTGAGTTTATTGTCCAAGGTTATGCCCAGGTATTTAAAAGTGTCAACTGTTTTAACTGTTTGTGTGTTTATGATGATGGGGTTCTGAGGTGAGAGGGGGTTGAACCATATTTCTTTTGTTTTATTGACATTGATTTCCAGATAACTGGCTGTGCATGACTCGGTGAAATGTTTGACTGTGTTAACCCCAAACACACGTCAAAAGTGGTAAAGGGATGGCTAAATCAGGCTAGAATGAAGGTTTTAGAATGGCCTTCCCAAAGTCCTGACTTAAACGTGTGGACAATGCTGAAGAAACAAGTCCATGACAGAAAACCAACACATTTAGCTGAACTGCACCAATTTAGTCAAGAGGAGTGGTCAAGTGGTCAAGCAGAAGCTTGTGGATGGCTACCAAAAGCGCCTTATTGCAGGTAAACTTGCCAAGGGACATGTAAGCAAATATTAACATTGCTGTATGTATACTTTTGACCCTCACATTTTCAGTAGAGACATAATAAATTCATAAAAGAAGCAAACTTCATGAATGTTTTTTTGTGACCAACAAGTATGTGCTCCAATCACTACATCACAAAAATTGATTATTAGATGGCTTCTAGATGCTGCTATTCACACACTGCAAGACTGGTCTCCTAAAGCGTTGGTAAAACTTGATAATATTCCTATTCTGTCTTGATGGTCCTTCTTACTCAACATATACGTCATCCGAAATAACTTTTTCAGTAGACCCATAATAAATTCATAAAAGAAGCAAACTTCATGAATGTTTTTTTGTGACCAACAAGTATGTGCTCCAATCACTACATCACAAAAATTGATTATTAGATGGCTTCTAGATGCTGCTATTCACACACTGCAAGACTGGTCTCCTAAAGCGTTGGTAAAACTTGATAATATTCCTATTCTGTCTTGATGGTCCTTCTTACTCAACATATACGTCATCTGAAATAACTTTTTCAGTAGAGCCATAATAAATTCATAAAAGAAGCAAACTTCATGAATGTTTTTTTGTGACCAACAAGTATGTGCTCCAATCACTACGTCACAAAAATTGATTATTAGATGGCTTCTAGATGCTGCTATTCACACACTGCAAGACTGGTCTCCTAAAGCGTTGGTAAAACTTGATAATATTCCTATTCTGTCTTGATGGTCCTTCTTACTCAACATATACGTCATCCGAAATAACTTTTTCAGTAGACCCATAATAAATTCATAAAAGAAGCAAACTTCATGAATGTTTTTTTGTGACCAACAAGTATGTGCTCCAATCACTACGTCACAAAAATTGATTATTAGATGGCTTCTAGATGCTGCTATTCACACACTGCAAGACTGGTCTCCTAAAGCTTTGGTAAAACTTGATAATATTCCTATTCTGTCTTGATGGTCCTTCTTACTCAACATATACGTCATCCGCAATAACTTTTTCAGTAGACCCATAATAAATTCATAAAAGAACCAAACTTCATGAATGTTTTTTTGTGACCAACAAATATGTGCTTCAATCACTACATCACAAAAATTGATTATTAGATGGCTTCTAGATGCTGCTATTCACACACTGCAAGACTGGTTTCCTAAAGCTTTGGTAAAACTTGATAATATTCCTATTCTGTCTTGATGGTCCTTCTTACTCAACATATACGTCATCCGAAATAACTTTTTCAGTAGAGCCATAATAAATTCATAAAAGAAGCAAACTTCATGAATGTTTTTTGTGACCAACAAGTATGTGCTCCAATCACAAAAAAATAAGAGTTGTAGAAACGATTGTAAAGTCAAGACAGCCATGACATCATGTTCTTTACAAGTGTATGTACACTTTTGTACCACAACTGTAGGTATCAATTCTTCAGCATTGTCCACACGTTTAAGTCAGGATTTTGGGAAGGCCATTCTAAAACCTTCATTCTAGCCTGATTTAGCCATTCCTTTACCACTTTTGACGTGTGTTTGGGGTCAACACCCAACTGCGCCCAAGACCCAACCTCCGGGCTGATGATTTGAGCTTGTCCTGAAGAATCTGGAGGTAATCCTCCTTTTTCATTGTCCCATTTACTCTCTGTAAAGCAGCAGTTCCATTGGCAGCAAAACAGGCCCAGAGCATAATACTACCACCACCATGCTTGACGGTAGGTATGGTGTTCCTGGGATCAAAAGGCCTCACCTTTTCTCCTCCAAACATATTGCTGGGTATTGTGGCCAAACAGCTCCATTTCTTGTTTCATCTGACCACAGAACTTTCCTAAGGTCTTATCTTTGTCCACGTGATGTCAGATGAAACAAAGATCTGGCCAGAAGCTTGTGGGTGGCTACCAAAAGCGCCTTATTGCAGGTAAACTTGCCAAGGGACATGCAAGCAAATATTAACATTGCTGTATCGGTGTTTCCCACAGGGCAGGCATCTATTTGTGGTGGTGTGGTCGGGGGCCGGGGGGTGGCGGCGGCAGCGGCGATGACCAAGAAGAAGGCGGAGTTGGAATATAATTACAACACTTTATGTACATATTTATATACAGATTTGAACAATTAGTTATTCACTGAAATATATTTATTAATTGTGGTTCTTACAAAAAATATATCTTATAAAATATAAAAGCTAAAATGTCTCTTAAAGCTCTGCCCCTTTAATTAGTGCATACTAAATAATTTAACTTTAGCCTACTACTACAACCATATTATTTACCAGCAACATAAAGTGAAACAGAGGCAGAGGTGTATGTTTTGTCGTGGTCCTCTCTATAAGGCACATAAGAATATAAATTAGGACCCTTTTCATGAGAAAAGTGCATTTCTGATCTGACCCTGACCCTGTTCCCTCCGCCCTAATTTTTCTACTTGCCCGACTTCTCAAATCTACTTGCCCTAATATTTGTATTTGTCCTGCCTAGGATTTTTTCTGGCTGTGTAGTGCTCATGGCTTATATCTTACTAAAATCCTTCCCGTTGACTATTTACAACACTACACAGTATTTATTATTATTATTATTATCTATAATTACATTTAAATGGCATTGCATACATGTAAAATTAAATGCTATTTCACATTATTTGACCAGTAGCAGTTACACCCATCTGAACAGGTCAGCCACCTGTTTAAAGCCCGAAATGAAGGGCTTTTAATGGCCAAAACATTAACCTGGACAACATTTTAACAGCTGGTTGGCTCAGATTTTATTATTTTCATTGCATTCACATGCTGCCGTGGACAGTGGACAATTTAGCTTGAGTATTAATGTAGTATCTGAAGCACCGTCTCCACGTGTGTTTATTGACAACAGGGTTATAACCTGGACACGTTAGCTCGTCGGTATGAAAACAGGTGATTGTTATTACGTGCGTCTTCCCCGGCCCCCGAGTCAAACAGCGGCGGTGTTAATGAAGCAGCGTCAGGCTGCTCACCGTCAGTGAAACGCTCGGTGAAATGGCGGATTAACGTTAAATATATGACGAGCCGCGAGCGATGCAGCTATAACCTATCTACCTTTAACCTATATTACCCTCGTATTTTGATCCCGTCCATCTGTCCGTCCGTCTTTGTCTTCTTCTTCTGGCCCACCAGGTGAATTAAGTGCTATTGGCGGAGTTACAATGCATAGTAGGCTACCGCCACCTACTGCACCGGAGTTGTAACTACAAGGTACATTCACAGACAGAGTCCCATTGCTTTTATGAGCGGTCGAGCGAGTCAAAAGCCGAAAAATCCATTTGTGGCGGACGTAATTCTTTCGTGGCGGGCCGCCACAAATAAATGAATGTGTGGGAAACACTGCTGTATGTATACTTTTGAACCTCACATTTTCAGTAGAACCATAATAAATTCATAAAAGAAGCAAACTTCATGAATGATTTTTGTGACCAACAAGTACAGGTAAAAGCCAGTAAATTAGAATATTTTGAAAAACTTGATTTATTTCAGTAATTGCATTCAAAAGGTGTAACTTGTACATTATATTTATTCATTGCACACAGACTGATGCATTCAAATGTTTATTTCATTTAATTTTGATGATTTGAAGTGGCAACAAATGAAAATCCAAAATTCCGTGTGTCACAAAATTAGAATATTACTTAAGGCTAATACAAAAAAGGGATTTTTAGAAATGTTGGCCAACTGAAAAGTATGAAAATGAAAAATATGAGCATGTACAATACTCAATACTTGGTTGGAGCTCCTTTTGCCTCAATTACTGCGTTAATGCGGCGTGGCATGGAGTCGATGAGTTTCTGGCACTGCTCAGGTGTTATGAGAGCCCAGGTTGCTCTGATAGTGGCCTTCAACTCTTCTGCGTTTTTGGGTCTGGCATTCTGCATCTTCCTTTTCACAATACCCCACAGATTTTCTATGGGGCTAAGGTCAGGGGAGTTGGCGGGCCAATTTAGAACAGAAATACCATGGTCCGTAAACCAGGCACGGGTAGATTTTGCGCTGTGTGCAGGCGCCAAGTCCTGTTGGAACTTGAAATCTCCATCTCCATAGAGCAGGTCAGCAGCAGGAAGCATGAAGTGCTCTAAAACTTGCTGGTAGACGGCTGCGTCGACCCTGGATCTCAGGAAACAGAGTGGACCGACACCAGCAGATGACATGGCACCCCAAACCATCACTGATGGTGGAAACTTTACACTAGACTTCAGGCAACGTGGATCCTGTGCCTCTCCTGTCTTCCTCCAGACTCTGGGACCTCGATTTCCAAAGGAAATGCAAAATTTGCACGGTTGGGTGATGGTTTGGGGTGCCATGTCATCTGCTGGTTTCGGTCCACTCTGTTTCCTGAGATCCAGGGTCAACGCAGCCGTCTACCAGCAAGTTTTAGAGCACTTCATGCTTCCTGCTGCTGACCTGCTCTATGGAGATGGAGATTTCAAGTTCCAACAGGACTTGGCGCCTGCACACAGCGCAAAATCTACCCGTGCCTGGTTTACGGACCATGGTATTTCTGTTCTAAATTGGCCCGCCAACTCCCCTGACCTTAGCCCCATAGAAAATCTGTGGGGTATTGTGAAAAGGAAGATGCAGAATGCCAGACCCAAAAATGCAGAAGAGTTGAAGGCCACTATCAGAGCAACCTGGGCTCTCATAACACCTGAGCAGTGCCAGAAACTCATCGACTCCACGCCACGCCGCATTAACGCAGTAATTGAGGCAAAAGGAGCTCCAACCAAGTATTGAGTATTGTACATGCTCATATTTTTCATTTTCATACTTTTCAGTTGGCCAACATTTCTAAAAATCCCTTTTTTGTATTAGCCTTAAGTAATATTCTAATTTTGTGACACACGGAATTTTGGATTTTCATTTGTTGCCACTTCAAATCATCAAAATTAAATGAAATAAACATTTGAATGCATCAGTCTGTGTGCAATGAATAAATATAATGTACAAGTTACACCTTTTGAATGCAATTACTGAAATAAATCAAGTTTTTCAAAATATTCTAATTTACTGGCTTTTACCTGTATGTGCTCCAATCACTACATCACAAAAAAAATAAGAGTTGTAGAAATGATTGTAAACTCAAGACAGCCATGACATTATGTTCTTTACAAGTGTATGTACACTTTTGACCACGACTGCATGTGCATGTCATTGTTGTGATTTAATACATTTGCAAAAAAAACAAAAAACGTTTTTAACATTGTCGGGTGTTGTGTGTAGAATTTTGAGGACAAAAAACGAAGACTTGTATGATTCAACACGTGTCACGTGACAGCAGCTCCAATGTGTCACTTAGGAATGTGATGGCTTCAAGCACAGATGGAAAGAACATTTTAAATGTGATAAAAGACCCTCCTCATTATATCTATCCTCTTCATGCTCCTTTACAGAATAATGTCAAAATAAGACTAGGGATGTCTAATTGTAACAATCATAATCATTTCTGTTTTTCAGTCTTGAATTGTTTGGTTTTATGTCACAGTTTAAAGTTAAGTATTCGATTTAGGTTTTGTCCTTTGTCACTTATTTATTACCGTGTCATGTTTTGAGAGGTTGTAAAAGTAGAAATATATAAACAAATGCATTGATAATAGGTTTGTTGCAGAAGTTGGACCTATACTGTCAAAGTAACAGAAGTTAATGTACTCACCTCCGTAAAAGGATCCATTCGGAGCGCAACTAAATGAAGTCTTGGAAGCAGCGAGAAATGAGAAGTGCATAAAAGGAGAAGTCAACTTGTCTTCGTCTCGCTCGGCCGTCAAATGGAAAATGGAAGAAAAAAAAACAACTTCAAATTTGAATTCCCGCGCTGCCCTAGTGCGCACGCGCTAACGTTCAAAGCGCTGACTTTCGACCAATCACGACGGATGATACTGGAGCCGTACAAACTCAGCCTATCGGAGCCGAGTGTCTTTCCACGTCGTCATGAAAGCTCCACCCTCTGTCGTCTTCTTTTTTGCTGAAATGACACTCGTCCATTGACCTTTAAAGCACATGAGCGCCACTTTTTGGACCGGAGTGGGACTCGATGTTGTTTACGATCTCTGGGGCCCTGCCATTATGGAAGTAGAATTGTCTCACATTAACTTATATACAGAGGTGGGTAGAGTAGCCAGAAATTGTACTCAAGTAAGAGTACTGTTACTTTAGAGATTTATTACTCAAGTAAAAGTAAGGAGTAGTCACCCAAATATTTACTTGAGTAAAAGTAAAAAGTATGTTGTGAAAAAACTACTCAAGTACTGAGTAACTGATGAGTAACATACACACTCATATATATATATATATATATATATATATATATATATATATATATATATATATATATATATATATACATACACATACATTGATATATACAGTATATAATTTATATTTATTTTTTTTGCCGTTTTTGTTTACATGTTAATAGTGTTTTAATGAATATACATGCATGTTTAACACATATAGATTCCTTTCTTTCATGAAGACAAGAATATAAGTTGGTGTATTACCTGATTCTGATGACTTGCGTTGATTGTAATCAGACAGTAGTGATGATAACGTCCACGTTTTCAAATGGAGGAGAAGAAAAGTTCCTCCTTTCTGTCTAATACCACATGAAAGTGGTTGGTTTTTGGCACCTTATTTGTCCAGCTTCCATATTCGTTTTTATACACTTTACAAGAAATACATTGGCGTCAAACTCTGTAGCTTGCTAGCTTGTTGGCGCTGGCTTTCGGAGACTCTTGTTTTGAAAGCGCAGGCGCGATGGAGCGGCACTTTTATTGTGAAGACAGGAACGTCCTCATGTGCAGTCAGTCTTGAGGCTTTTGACGGGATGTACGGTTGAAATAAAAAAAGTATATTTTTTCCTTCACACTTTTGATTGATTGATTGGAACTTTTATTATTAGATTGCACAGTACAGTACATATTCCGTACAATTGACCACTAAATGGTAACACCCCAATAAGTTTTTCAACTTGTTTAAGTCAGGTCATGTGACCGCCTGGCTCTGTTTGATTGGTCCAACGTCACCAGTGACTGCATCTGATTGGTGGAACGAAGTGAAACGTCACCAGTAAGACAGGCACTTTGAAGGTCTGTCTGACAAACCAAAACAAACAAAGCGTGCATTAACAGATCGATAAAAATTAGTAGCGAGTAGCGAGCTGAATGTAGATAAAAGTAGCGGAGTAAAAGTAGCGTTCCTTCTCTATAAATATACTTAAGTAAAAGTAAAAGTATGTTGCATTAAAACTACTCTTAGAAGTACAATTTATCCCAAAAGTTACTCAAGTAGATGTAACGGAGTAAATGTAGCGCGTTACTACCCACCTCTGCTTATATATATCAATATGATATTAATACACATGCATATATTAATAAATATACAAATAAATAAATAATTTGTGTAAATAAAGGCGTATTTGTAAATGTATTGTTGACATTTGAAAATATATACAAATTAAATGTATAAATATAAAAATGTGACATAGAAATACATCAAGAATTTGTATAAATAAACGTGTATTTGTAAATATATTTTTGAAAATCTCAAAAATATATGTACAAATCCACGTTTATTTATACAAATTCTTGATTTATTTATTTATCAACAATTTGTATGAATAAACGTGTATTTGTAAATCATTTTTGAAAATCTAAAAAATACATTTTCAAATACACGTTTATTCATACAAATTCTTGATTTATTTATTCATCAAGAATTTGTATGAATAAACGTGCACTGTAAAAAAAAATCCTATTTTTATGGTTAATTTACTCTAAATTTCTACTGTAATTTTTCTATATATTTTTTTAAATAGTTTATAAAACTGTAGAATTGAAGACATTATCTGTAAATAAACAATCCGCCTGTTATTTTAAGTAATATGCCAGTAATGACAAAGTATGTATATTTATTCGTTTGGAAGACTCCCAGGATGATCGGCGGGCCAGCTTTAGTATTAATTTGATATACCGTTTTTTTACAGAATTTTTTTATTTGTAAATACATTTTTGAAAATCTCAAAAATATATTTACAAATACACGTTTATTTATACAAATTCTTGATTTATTTATTTATCAAGAATTCGTATAAATAAACGTGTATTTGTAAATATATTTTTGAAAATCTCAAAAATATATTTACAAATACACTTTTATTTATATAAATTCTTGATTTATTTATTCACCAAGAATTTGTATAAATAAACGTGTATTTGTAAATATATTTTTGAAAATTTCAAAAATACATTTACAAATACATGTTTATTTATACAAATTATTGATTTATTTATTCATCAAAAATTTGTGTAAATAAACGTGTATTTGTAAATATATTTTTGAAAATCTCAAAAATATATTTACAAATACACTTTTATTTATACACATTTTTGATTTATTTAGTTAACAGGAATTTGTATAAATAAACGTGTATTTGTAAATATATTTTTGAAAATCTCAAAAATATATGTACAAATCCACGTTTATTTATACAAATTCTTGATTTATTTATTCATCAACAATTTGTATGAATAAACGTGTATTTGTAAATAATTTTTGAAAAATCTAAAAAATAAATTTTCAAATACACGTTTATTTATACAAATTCTTGATTTATTTATTCATCAAGAATTTGTATGAATAAACGTGCACTGTAAAAAAAAAATCCTATTTTTATGGTTAATTTACTCTAAATTTCTACTGTAATTTTTCTATATATTTTTTTAAATAGTTTATAAAACTGTAGAATTGAAGACATTATCTGTAAATAAACAATCCGCCTGTTATTTTAAGTAATATGCCAGTAATGACAAACTATGTATATTTATTCGTTTGGAAGACTCCCAGGATGATCGGCGGGCCAGCTTTAGTATTAATTTGATATCGCCTCAAGGGCCAAATGAAATTACACGGTGGGCCAAATTTGGCCCGCTGGCCAGAGTTTGACACCCATGCTGTAGAATAAAGGTATTTTTCTGCAGAACTATTTGCATCGTCACTTTATTAAAGGTGGTTGATCTTAACAATTCAGAAAAAAACTGTAAAATAATGGTATTTTTCTGTGGAACTGCCAGCATTGTCACTTCATTAAAGGTGTTTGATCGTAATAATTTGGAAAAACTCTGTAGAATAAAGGTGTTTTTCTGCAGAACTGTTTGCATCGTCACTTTATTAAAGGTGGTTGATCTTAATAATTTAGTAAAAATCTGTAAAATTACGATATTTTTCTGCAAAACGTTTCATGAAAATTTCTGTAAATATAATGTTTTTGATCATTATTTGGTTTACAATGTTTTACTTTAATTTTATGATTTTCGTTTGGTAGCTGCCAGTAGATGACCGTTTTTTTACAGAATTTTTTTTATTTGTAAATACATTTTTGAAAATCTCAAAAATATATTTACAAATACACGTTTATTTATACAAATTCTTGATTTATTTATTTATCAAGAATTTGTATAAATAAACGTGTATTTGTAAATATATTTTTTGAAAATCTCAAAAATATATTTACAAATACACGTTTATTTATACAAATTCTTGATTTATTTATTCACCAAGAATTTGTATAAATAAACGTGTATTTGTAAATATATTTTTGAAAATCTCAAAAATATATTTACAAATACATGTTTATTTATACAAATTATTGATTTATTTATTCATCAATAATTTGTATAGATAAACGTGTATTTGTAAATATATTTTTGAAAATCTCAAAAATATATTTACAAATACACTTTTATTCATACACATTTTTGATTTATTTAGTTAACAGGAATTTGTATAAATAAACGTGTATTTGTAAATATATTTTTGAAAATCTCAAAAATATATTTACAATTACACGTTTATTTATACAAATTCTTGATTTATTTATTCATCAATAATTTGTATAGATAAACGTGTATTTGTAAATATATTTTTGAAAATCTTAAAAATATATTTACAAATACACGTTTGTTTATACAAATTCTTGATTTATTTAGTTAACAAGGATTTGTATAAATAAACGTGTATATGTAAATATATTTTTGAAAATCTCAAAAATACATTTACAAATACACCTTTATTTATACAAATTCTTGATTTATTTATTCAAGAATTTGTATAAATAATCGTGTACTTGTAAATATATTTGAGATTTTCAAAAATATATTTACAAATACTCATTTATTTATACAAATTCTTGATTTAATTATTCATCAAGAATTTATATAAATAAATGTGTATTTGTAAATATATTTTTGAAAATCTCAAAAATATATTTACAAATACATGTTTATTTATACAAATTCTTGATTTAATTATTCATCAAGAATTTGTATGAATAAACGTATATTTTTAAATATATTTTTGAGATTTTCAAAAATATATTTACAAATACACGTTTATTCATAAAAATTCTTGATTTATTTGTATGTCACATTTTTATATTTATTAATTGTATTTGCATATATTTCCAAGTCTCAAAAATATATTTACAAATACACGTTTATTCATACAAATTATTTATTTGTATATCACATTTGTATATTTATTAATATATGCATATGTATCAATATCATATTGATATACAGGTAAAAGCCAGTAAATTAGAATATTTTGAAAAACTTGATTTATTTCAGTAATTGCATTCAAAAGGTGTAACTTGTACATTATATTTATTCATTGCACACAGACTGATGCATTCAAATGTTTATTTCATTTAATTTTGATGATTTGATGTGGCAACAAATGAAAATCCAAAATTCCGTGTGTCACAAAATTAGAATATTACTTAAGGCTAATACAAAAAAGGGATTTTTAGAAATGTTGGCCAACTAAAAAGTATGAAAATGAAAAATATGAGCATGTACAATACTCAATACTTGGTTGGAGCTCCTTTTGCCTCAATTACTGCGTTAATGCGGCGTGGCATGGAGTCGATGAGTTTCTGGCACTGCTCAGGTGTTATGAGAGCCCAGGTTGCTCTGATAGTGGCCTTCAACTCTTCTGCGTTTTTGGGTCTGGCATTCTGCATCTTCCTTTTCACAATACCCCACAGATTTTCTATGGGGCTGAGGTCAGGGGAGTTGGCGGGCCAATTTAGAACAGAAATACCATGGTCCGTAAACCAGGCACGGGTAGATTTTGCGCTGTGTGCAGGCGCCAAGTCCTGTTGGAACTTGAAATCTCCATCTCCATAGAGCAGGTCAGCAGCAGGAAGCATGAAGTGCTCTAAAACTTACTGGTAGACGGCTGCGTTGACCCTGGATCTCAGGAAACAGAGTGGACCGACACCAGCTGGACTGCTGCTGAGTGGTCCAAAGTCATGTTTTCTGACGAAAGCAAATTTTGCATTTCCTTTGGAAATCGAGGTCCCAGAGTCTGGAGGAAGACAGGAGAGGCACAGGATCCACGTTGCCTGAAGTCTAGTGTAAAGTTTCCACCATCAGTGATGGTTTGGGGTGCCATGTCATCTGCTGGTGTCGGTCCACTCTGTTTCCTGAGATCCAGGGTCAACGCAGCCGTCTACCAGCAAGTTTTAGAGCACTTCATGCTTCCTGCTGCTGACCTGCTCTATGGAGATGGAGATTTCAAGTTGAGTCGGTCCATAGGTTGCCTGTAGGGATATTTAATGTCCAGCAGATGTCAGTATTTAGTGACACAGTATCGACACAGTATCAATACAGTTTTGCAATGTGTTGAAACGCTTCATGACGCCTCATCAACCCATCACTAGAAAGCATCAACACAAACAGTAGAAAGCAAGTGAAAAAGACCAAAGTATGACTCACTGTGAACAAAACCCGTCCGATCCACATCCGTCACAAAAGAATAATGATGAAGCGCCGAAGGAGGAACTCGGGTGGAACTAAATAGAACTAATTAAACGAGCAACAGGTTTGCTCACAGGACGCGGAGCAGATAGTAAAAGTGCCGTAAAAGACAGAGAGCAAACAGGAAACAGTAACAAAACAAGAGCACAAGGACAGGAAGTGATTTCAAACACAGGAAAAGCAAACATAACCAAAGTGTCAGTAGCACTTCTGACACATCTATATATATATATATATATATATATATATATATATATATATATTAGACCAGGGGTCTCAGACACGCGGCCCGCGAGACGTTATTTTGCGGCCCCAACTTAATATGAAAGTTTAATGTTAGTGCGAGTTTTATATGAATGGCGCTTGACAGCGTTGTGTGCGGAGCTGAAGGAATCTACCAATCACGGTGTGGTATATGGCTCCCGAGGGCCAAACACTGACGTCACTTGTGTGATGCAAGCAGAGAAACGTTCGAAATAAAGTATTCTATTTTAGTATTAAATTGTTTTCATTGTACACAGTAGTCATTTTCTACCTTTAAGTACTTATTGCTATGATTACTGTTAATAAGTGAAGGGAAAGCAGGTGCCTTGCCCAAGGACACATCGGCATTGACTCGGATGGCAGAAGCGGGGATCGAACCTGGAACCCTCGAGTTGCTCCACTACCCGAGCCACGCTATTACTTTCCCCATTAGCATAGTATTGCTACCAGTGACCAGAGGTGGGTAGTAACGCGCTACATTTACTCCGTTACATCTACTTGAGTAACTTTTGGGATAAATTGTACTTCTAAGAGTAGTTTTAATGCAACATACTTTTACTTTTACTTGAGTATATTTATAGAGAAGAAACGCTACTTTTACTCCGCTACTTTTATCTACATTCAGCTCGCTACTCGCTACTAATTTTTATCGATCTGTTAATGCACGCTTTGTTTGTTTTGGTCTGTCAGACAGACCTTCATAGTGCCTGCGTTTCACCAAATACAGTCACTGGTGACGTTTCACTTCGTTCCACCAATCAGATGCAGTCACTGGTGACGTTGGACCAATCAAACAGAGCCAGGTGGTCACATGACCTGACTTAAACAAGTTGAAAAACTTATTGGGGTGTTACCATTTAGTGGTCAATTGTACGGAATATGTACTGTACTGTGCAATCTACTAATAAAAGTTTCAATCAATCAATCAAAAGTGTGAAGGAAAAAAGACCCTTTTTTATTTCAACCGTACATCCCGTCAAAAGCCTAAAGACTGACTGCACAGTTCCTGTCTTCACAATAAAAGTGCCGCTCCATCGCGCCTGCGCTTTCAAAACAAGAGTCTCCGAAAGCCAGCGCCAACAAGCTAGCAAGCTACGGAGTTTGCCGCCAATGTATTTCTTGTAAAGTGTATAAAAACGAATATGGAAGCTGGACAAATAAGATGCCAAAAACCAACCACTTTCATGTGGTATTAGACAGAAAGGAGGAACTTTTCTTCTCCTCCATTTGAAAACGTGGACGTTATCATCACTACTGTCTGATTACAATCAATGCAAGTCATCAGAATCAGGTAATACACCAACTTATATTCTTGTCTTCATGAAAGAAAGGAATCTATATGTGTTAAACATGCATGTATATTCATTAAAACACCTTTAACATGTAAACAAAAGCGGCAAAATAAATAAATATAAATTATATACTGTATATATATATATGTGTATATATATATATATATATATATATATATATATATATATATATATATATATATATATATATATATGTATATATTAGAGATGCGCGGTTTGCGGGCACAACCGCGGAGTCCGCGGATTATCCGCGAATCGGGCGGATGAAATTTTAAAAAATTAGATTTTATCAGCGGGTCGGGTCGGGTCGGGTCGGGCGATTGAAATAAAAAAAAATTAGATTTCAAATAGATTCAGGCGGGTGGCAGTTAAACCAATTCGGAAATATGATGTAGCGGCTAGCTACGGGGTGTTAGCCAATGGCTTTGGCTGGGGGGCGGGACTTCCGGGCAAGTTAGGGAAGTGACGTTGTTGACAGGAAGTGTTAGTTCGAGTTTTGCCGGGAAAGAGGGGAGACGCACATTGGAGCTGTTGTGTGGTTACATTGCATCTTATTACAATAAATACGAGACAAACGAATAAGTCTATGAGCCTACGTTCCTGGGAACATTACAATATATACATAGTTAAATGTTGTTACCCACATACGAAAAACGAGCAGGCACCTGCTGCATATGCCACAACAGAAGAAAAAAAAAAAAGAGATGGACACTTTTACGGAGCGGAGAAGGGACGCCTCGCCGGGGTCCGGGACCGAGGCCCCTTCCCCCGAGAGGGCCCCACCGGGAGCCGTAGCTGAGGCGATCCGCGAGAAGGGCCCGACGCACGTCCAGGGTCACCACCGCGCCCACCGCACCGACACCCCGCCTCGTCCGCCTTCGCCGCGGCCGGCGTCACGCGCAGCAGGTAAGCAGCTTACCTGCCCGCCACCCCCGTGGCCGGGGGCTCGTAACAGGGGTCACTCCGCGCGCAGTGCGCTCACGAAAGGGGTGGGGCTCACCCTGGTTGATATAGACAGCAGCTAGGACGGTGGCCATGGAAGTTGGAACCCGCTAAGGAGTGTGTAACAACCCACCTGCCGAATCAACTAGCCCTGAAAATGGATGGCGCTGGAGCGTCGGGCCCATATACCCGGCCGTCGCCGGCAGCGAGACGCGCTTGGAGGTGCGCTCAGCGCGGCTCCCATATGATTGCGCACTGGTGTGCGTCTGGGTCGTGACAGCGTGGCACGCGAATGTCTGTGCTGCGTTGGATCAGTCTCCTTTCTTTAACAGGCAAAAGCTTTATAACCTCACTAATGCCTTGCATCGTCTATATTAGATATATAACAACGGGCGGGTGCGGGCGGATGGCGGGCGGGTGCAGTTCTGATCAAATGTTAGATCGGGTGGATGGCGGATGGTTGACGACTTTCTGATGCGGTTGCGGATGAAATAATTGCCTATCCGCGCATCTCTAGTATATATATTTACATGTGTGTGTATATGTATATATATATATATATATATATATATATATATATGTGTGTGTGTGTATATATATATATATGTGTATGTATATATATATATATATATATATGTGTGTGTATATATATATATATAAATGTGTGTATGTATATATATATATATATATATATATATATGTGTGTGTATATATATATATATACATTTGGGACCTCAAAGACAATAATGTTGAATATTCAATAACATGGCAAATTCTTGCATCCAGCACACCTTACAATAGTGGTAATAAAAGATGCAACCTATGCTTGAAAGAGAAACTGTTTATTATTTACCGTCCAGACCTGTCATCCCTCAACAAGCGCAGCGAAATTGTAACAACATGCCGCCATAGACGGAAACACCTCCTAGGTAACACATGAGCCAATCACCACGCCCCTACACCAGCCTGTACCCACCCACTCTGTGCCCTATACAAACCATGGTATGCGAATGCTCCCATTAAAATCTCCTGATGATTGAGGGTACCCCCCTCATGAAACAGGCCTGTAGAGATGAAATAGTCTTGTGATTTTTTTCCCACACATACATATATATATATATATATATATATATATGATATGTGTGTGTATGTTACTCATCAGTTACTCAGTACTTGAGTAGTTTTTTCACAACATACTTTTTACTTTTACTCAAGTAAATATTTGGGTGACTACTCCTTACTTTTACTTGAGTAATAAATCTCTAAAGTAACAGTACTCTTACTTGAGTACAATTTCTGGCTACTCTACCCACCTCTGCCAGTGACGTGCGGTGAGGTTCATGGCTGCCCACACAGCAAAAAGATTCAGCGGCGAATACCCCGCGGAGGTATCGCGCTTTCCGGAACGGACCCGCGAAACGGACCCGCATCGGCGTCCACTTGCTCTCAGGAATGGATCCGCCACAGAGGCGTGGCGCCGAGCTGGATCCGCTCCGCATCCATGATCAAAACCTAACCTCACCGCATACTAGCAACGGACTCATAAAAACCCTGGCTCATCTGGCCCGGGTCCGTTTTGGACCCGTTTATCTTATTTTCAAAATCCCTTCTGTTCTTGCTGTAGGATAAAATAGGAAACTAAAACATTCACTAGGCCCTACTACAGCAATATATGCATTGCCTTGTATTTTTAAACTAACAATATTGTCAATAGGCAGAAACAGAAAATGGTCAATTCACTCTATAAAGTAAATATATAATATATAAATAGTAAATATACATATTGAATCTGTTAGGCTACAACTTCAACGAAATGCTGCTCCATGCACAGCTAACATATCAGAAAATGAATAACTGGTGAATGACAAGAAGTTCAATAAAAGATTGTTTAATTGATACATTTCTATTCCTCCTGAGGAGGTGGAGGCGGGACTCGTCTCCTGGTTGCCCGATCCGCCGCCAGGTTGAACCACCTGATGGCGTGTTTGGTGACCTCAGCGTCCGTGGCTGACCTTGTCACCACATTTTTTCCTCACAGCACCTGTAATCAAACAAGATTACAAGACAGATATGTTTATGGTATGTAGCATCCAAAGCCAAGTATGCTTACACAATACAAAATATCCCATCCATCCATCTTCTTCCGCTTATCCGAGGTCGGGTCGCGGGGGCAGCAGCCTAAGCAGGGAAGCCCAGACTTCCCTCTCCCCAGCCACTTCGTCCAGCTCCTCCTGGGGGATCCCGAGGCGTTCCCAGGCCAGCCGGGAGAGGTAGTCTTCCCAACGTGTCCTGGGTCTTCCCCGTGGCCTCCTACCGGTCGGACGTGCCCGAAACACCTCCCTAAGGAGGCGTTCGGGTGGCATCCTGACCCTAACCACCTCATCTGGCTCTAGGTATTAAGGAGATTACATTTGAAAAAGTTCTTCCGGAAGAACTTTGAACATGTCACGAGGGAGGTGCTGGACATTGAGTCCGAATGGACCATGTTCCGCGCCTCTATTGTCGAGGCGGCTGATTGGAGCTGTGGCCGCAAGGTAGTTGGTGCTTGTCGTGGCGGTAATCCTAGAACCCGTTGGTGGACACCGGCGGTGAGGGATGCCGTCAAGCTGAAGAAGGAGTCCTATCGGGTTCTTTTGGCTCATAGGACTCCTGAGGCAGCGGACAAGTACCGACAGGCCAAGCGGTGTGCGGCTTCAGCGGTCGCAGAGGCAAAAACTCGGACATGGGAGGAGTTCGGGGAGGCCATGGAAAACGACTTCCGGACGGCTTCGAAGCAATTCTGGACCACCATCCGTCGCCTCAGGAAGGGGAAGCAGTGCACTATCAACACCGTGTATGGCGAGGATGGTGTTCTGCTGACCTCGACTGCGGATGTTGTGGATCGGTGGAGGGAATACTTCGAAGACCTCCTCAATCCCACCAACACGTCTTCCTATGAGGAAGCAGTGCCTGGGGAGTCTGTGGTGGGCTCTCCTATTTCTGGGGCTGAGGTTGCTGAGGTAGTTAAAAAGCTCCTCGGTGGCAAGGCCCCGGGGGTGGATGAGATCCGCCCGGAGTTCCTTAAGGCTCTGGATGCTGTGGGGCTGTCTTGGTTGACAAGACTCTGCAGCATCGCGTGGACATCGGGGGCGGTACCTCTGGATTGGCAGACCGGGGTGGTGGTTCCTCTCTTTAAGAAGGGGAACCGGAGGGTGTGTTCTAACTATCGTGGGATCACACTCCTCAGCCTTCCCGGTAAGGTCTATTCAGGAGTACTGGAGAGGAGGCTACGCCGGATAGTCGAACCTCGGATTCAGGAGGAACAGTGTGGTTTTCGTCCTGGTCGTGGAACTGTGGACCAGCTCTATACTCTCGGCAGGGTCCTTGAGGGTGCATGGGAGTTTGCCCAACCAGTCTACATGTGTTTTGTGGACTTGGAGAAGGCATTCGACCGTGTCCCTCGGGAAGTCCTGTGGGGAGTGCTCAGAGAGTATGGGGTATCGGACTGTCTGATTGTGGCGGTCCGCTCCCTGTAAGCTCAGTGCCAGAGCTTGGTCCGCATTGCCGGCAGTAAGTCGGACACGTTTCCAGTGAGGGTTGGACTCCGCCAAGGCTGCCCTTTGTCACCGATTCTGTTCATAACTTTTATGGACAGAATTTCTAGGCGCAGTCAGGGCGTTGAGGGGATCTGGTTTGGTGGCTGCAGGATTAGGTCTCTGCTTTTTGCAGATGATGTGGTCCTGATGGCTTCCTCCGGCCAAGATCTTCAGCTCTCACTGGATCGGTTCGCAGCCGAGTGTGAAGCGACTGGGATGAGAATCAGCACCTCCAAGTCCGAGTCCATGGTTCTCGCCCGGAAAAGGGTGGAGTGCCATCTCCGGGTTGGGGAGGAGATCTTGCCCCAAGTGGAGGAGTTCAAGTACCTCGGAGTCTTGTTCACGAGTGGGGGAAGAGTGGATCGTGAGATCGACAGGTGGATCGGTGCGGCGTCTTCAGTAATGCGGACGCTGTATCGATCCGTTGTGGTGAAGAAGGAGCTGAGCCGGAAGGCAAAGCTCTCGATTTACCGGTCGATCTACGTTCCCATCCTCACCTATGGTCATGAGCTTTGGGTTATGACCGAAAGGACAAGATCACGGGTACAAGCGGCCCAAATGAGTTTCCTCCACCGGGTGGCGGGGCTCTCCCTTAGAGATAGGGTGAGAAGCTCTGCCATCCGGGAGGAGCTCAAAGTAAAGCCGCTGCTCCTCCACATGGAGAGGAGCCAGATGAGGTGGTTCGGGCATCTGGTCTGGATGCCACCCGAACGCCTCCCTAGGGAGGTGTTTAGGGCACGTCCGACCGGTAGGAGGCCGCGGGGAAGACCCAGGACACGTTGGGAAGACTATGTCTCCCGGCTGGCCTGGGAACGCCTCGGGATCCCCCGGGAGGAGCTGGACGAAGTGGCTGGGGAGAGGGAAGTCTGGGCTTCCCTGCTTAGGCTGCTGCCCCCGCGACCCGACCTCGGATAAGCGGAAGAAGATGGATGGATGGATGGAAATATGTTTACACCAGACAATTTAAACGGCTGGGACACATTATTCTTTAAATAGATTATAATTGTTGGATGTTTTATTTTGAAATAAATACAGTATGAATAATAATGTATTTTTTTTTATACAAATATGTTTACACCAGACAATTTAAACGGCTGGGACACATTATTCTTTAAATAGATTATAATTTTTGGATGTTTTATTTTGAAATAAATACAGTATGAATAATAATGTATTTTTTTGATACAAATATGTTTACACCAGACAATTTAAACGGCTGGGACACATTATTCTTTAAATAGATTATAATTTTTGGATGTTTTATTTTGAAATAAATACAGTATGAATAATAATGTATTTTTTTTTTATACAAATATGTTTACACCAGACAATTTAAACGGCTGGGACACATTATTCTTTAAATAGATTATAATTTTTGGATGTTTTATTTTGAAATAAATACAGTATGAATAATAATGTATTTTTTTGATACAAATATGTTTACACCAGACAATTTAAACGGCTGGGACACATTATTCTTTAAATAGATTATAATTTTTGGATGTTTTATTTTGAAATAAATACAGTATGAATAATAATGTATTTTTTTTTATACAAATATGTTTACACCAGACAATTTAAACGGCTGGGACACATTATTCTTTAAATAGATTATAATTTTTGGATGTTTTATTTTGAAATAAATACAGTATGAATAATAATGTATTTTTTTTTATACAAATATGTTTACACCAGACAATTTAAACGGCTGGGACACATTATTCTTTAAATAGATTATAATTTTTGGATGTTTTATTTTGAAATAAATATAGTATGAATAATAATGTATTTTTTTGATACAAATATGTTTACACCAGACAATTTAAACTGCTGGGACACATTATTCTTTAAATAGATTATAATTTTTGGATGTTTTATTTTGAAATAAATACAGTATGAATAATAATGTATTTTTTTGATACAAATATGTTTACACCAGACAATTTAAACGGCTGGGACACATTATTCTTTAAATAGATTATAATTGTTGGATGTTTTATTTTGAAATAGATACAGTATGAGTAATAATGTATTTTTTTGATACAAATATGTTTACACCAGACAATTTAAACGGCTGGGACACATTATTCTTTAAATAGATTATAATTGTTGGATGTTTTATTTTGAAATAAATACAGTATGAATAATAATGTATTTTTTTGATACAAATATGTTTACACCAGACAATTTAAACGGCTGGGACACATTATTCTTTAAATAGATTATAATTGTTGGATGTTTTATTTTGAAATAGATACAGTATGAGTAATAATGTATTTTTTTTATACAAATATGTTTACACCAGACAATTTAAACGGCTGGGACACATTATTCTTTAAATAGATTATAATTGTTGGATGTTTTATTTTGAAATAAATACAGTATGAATAATAATGTATTTTTTTGATACAAATATGTTTACACCAGACAATTTAAACGGCTGGGACACATTATTCTTTAAATAGATTATAATTGTTGGATGTTTTATTTTGAAATAAATACAGTATGAATAATAATGTATTTTTTTTTATACAAATATGTTTACACCAGACAATTTAAACGGCTGGGACACATTATTCTTTAAATAGATTATAATTGTTGGATGTTTTATTTTGAAATAAATACAGTATGAATAATAATGTATTTTTTTGATACAAATATGTTTACACCAGACAATTTAAACGGCTGGGACACATTATTCTTTAAATAGATTATAATTTTTGGATGTTTTATTTTGAAATAAATACAGTATGAATAATAATGTATTTTTTTGATACAAATATGTTTACACCAGACAATTTAAACGGCTGGGACACATTATTCTTTAAATAGATTATAATTTTTGGGTGTTTTATTTTGAAATAAATACAGTATGAATAATAATGTATTTTTTTGATACAAATATGTTTACACCAGACAATTTAAACGGCTGGGACACATTATTCTTTAAATAGATTATAATTTTTGGATGTTTTATTTTGAAATAAATACAGTATGAATAATAATGTATTTTTTTGATACAAATATGTTTACACCAGACAATTTAAACGGCTGGGACACATTATTCTTTAAATAGATTATAATTGTTGGATGTTTTATTTTGAAATAAATACAGTATGAATAATAATGTATTTTTTTGATACAAATATGTTTACACCAGACAATTTAAACGGCTGGGACACATTATTCTTTAAATAGATTATAATTGTTGGATGTTTTATTTTGAAATAAATACAGTATGAATAATAATGTATTTTTTTGATACAAATATGTTTACACCAGACAATTTAAACGGCTGGGACACATTATTCTTTAAATAGATTATAATTGTTGGATGTTTTATTTTGAAATAGATACAGTATGAGTAATAATGTATTTTTTTTATACAAATATGTTTACACCAGACAATTTAAACGGCTGGGACACATTATTCTTTAAATAGATTATAATTGTTGGATGTTTTATTTTGAAATAAATACAGTATGAATAATAATGTATTTTTTTGATACAAATATGTTTACACCAGACAATTTAAACGGCTGGGACACATTATTCT
Organism: Nerophis lumbriciformis; assembly: GCF_033978685.3. Lineage (NCBI taxonomy): Eukaryota > Metazoa > Chordata > Actinopteri > Syngnathiformes > Syngnathidae > Nerophis > Nerophis lumbriciformis. The sequence continues at coordinate 40,581,209 of NC_084568.2, read as the reverse complement.
TTAAATAGATTATAATTGTTGGATGTTTTATTTTGAAATAAATACAGTATGAATAATAATGTATTTTTTTTTATACAAATATGTTTACACCAGACAATTTAAACGGCTGGGACACATTATTCTTTAAATAGATTATAATTGTTGGATGTTTTATTTTGAAATAAATACAGTATGAATAATAATGTATTTTTTTGATACAAATATGTTTACACCAGACAATTTAAACGGCTGGGACACATTATTCTTTAAATAGATTATAATTTTTGGATGTTTTATTTTGAAATAAATACAGTATGAATAATAATGTATTTTTTTGATACAAATATGTTTACACCAGACAATTTAAACGGCTGGGACACATTATTCTTTAAATAGATTATAATTTTTGGGTGTTTTATTTTGAAATAAATACAGTATGAATAATAATGTATTTTTTTGATACAAATATGTTTACACCAGACAATTTAAACGGCTGGGACACATTATTCTTTAAATAGATTATAATTTTTGGATGTTTTATTTTGAAATAAATACAGTATGAATAATAATGTATTTTTTTGATACAAATATGTTTACACCAGACAATTTAAACGGCTGGGACACATTATTCTTTAAATAGATTATAATTGTTGGATGTTTTATTTTGAAATAAATACAGTATGAATAATAATGTATTTTTTTGATACAAATATGTTTACACCAGACAATTTAAACGGCTGGGACACATTATTCTTTAAATAGATTATAATTGTTGGATGTTTTATTTTGAAATAGATACAGTATGAGTAATAATGTATTTTTTTGATACAAATATGTTTACACCAGACAATTTAAACGGCTGGGACACATTATTCTTTAAATAGATTATAATTGTTGGATGTTTTATTTTGAAATAAATACAGTATGAATAATAATGTATTTTTTTGATACAAATATGTTTACACCAGACAATTTAAACGGCTGGGACACATTATTCTTTAAATAGATTATAATTGTTGGATGTTTTATTTTGAAATAGATACAGTATGAGTAATAATGTATTTTTTTTATACAAATATGTTTACACCAGACAATTTAAACGGCTGGGACACATTATTCTTTAAATAGATTATAATTGTTGGATGTTTTATTTTGAAATAAATACAGTATGAATAATAATGTATTTTTTTGATACAAATATGTTTACACCAGACAATTTAAACGGCTGGGACACATTATTCTTTAAATAGATTATAATTTTTGGATGTTTTATTTTGAAATAAATACAGTATGAATAATAATGTATTTTTTTGATACAAATATGTTTACACCAGACAATTTAAACGGCTGGGACACATTATTCTTTAAATAGATTATAATTGTTGGATGTTTTATTTTGAAATAAATACAGTATGAATAATAATGTATTTTTTTTTATACAAATATGTTTACACCAGACAATTTAAACGGCTGGGACACATTATTCTTTAAATAGATTATAATTTTTGGATGTTTTATTTTGAAATAAATACAGTATGAATAATAATGTATTTTTTGATACAAATATGTTTACACCAGACAATTTAAACGGCTGGGACACATTATTCTTTAAATAGATTATAATTGTTGGATGTTTTATTTTGAAATAAATACAGTATGAATAATAATGTATTTTTTTGATACAAATATGTTTACACCAGACAATTTAAACGGCTGGGACACATTATTCTTTAAATAGATTATAATTTTTGGATGTTTTATTTTGAAATAAATACAGTATGAATAATAATGTATTTTTTTGATACAAATATGTTTACACCAGACAATTTAAACGGCTGGGACACATTATTCTTTAAATAGATTATAATTTTTGGATGTTTTATTTTGAAATAAATACAGTATGAATAATAATGTATTTTTTTGATACAAATATGTTTACACCAGACAATTTAAACGGCTGGGACACATTATTCTTTAAATAGATTATAATTGTTGGATGTTTTATTTTGAAATAAATACAGTATGAATAATAATGTATTTTTTTGATACAAATATGTTTACACCAGACAATTTAAACGGCTGGGACACATTATTCTTTAAATAGATTATAATTTTTGGATGTTTTATTTTGAAATACATACAGTATGAATAATAATGTTTTTTTTTTTTATACAAATATGTTTACACCAGACAATTTAAACGGCTGGGACACATTATTCTTTAAATAGATTATAATTGTTGGATGTTTTATTTCGAAATAAATACAGTATGAATAATAATGTATTTTTTTGATACAAATATGTTTACACCAGACAATTTAAACGGCTGGGACACATTATTCTTTAAATAGATTATAATTGTTGGATGTTTTATTTTGAAATAAATACAGTATGAATAATAATGTATTTTTTTGATACAAATATGTTTACACCAGACAATTTAAACGGCTGGGACACATTATTCTTTAAATAGATTATAATTTTTGGATGTTTTATTTTGAAATAAATACAGTATGAATAATAATGTATTTTTTTGATACAAATATGTTTACACCAGACAATTTAAACGGCTGGGACACATTATTCTTTAAATAGATTATAATTTTTGGATGTTTTATTTTGAAATAAATACAGTATGAATAATAATGTATTTTTTTGATACAAATATGTTTACACCAGACAATTTAAAAGGCTGGGACACATTATTCTTTAAATAGATTATCATTTTTGGATGTTTTATTTTGAAATAAATACAGTATGAATAATAATGTATTTTTTTGATACAAATATGTTTACACCAGACAATTTAAACGGCTGGGACACATTATTCTTTAAATAGATTATAATTTTTGGATGTTTTATTTTGAAATAAATACAGTATGAATAATAATGTATTTTTTTGATACAAATATGTTTACACCAGACAATTTAAACGGCTGGGACACATTATTCTTTAAATAGATTATAATTTTTGGATGTTTTATTTTGAAATAAATACAGTATGAATAATAATGTATTTTTTTTATACAAATATGTTTACACCAGACAATTTAAACGGCTGGGACACATTACTCTTTAAATAGATTATTATATTTGAATGTTTTATTTTGAAATAACCACCCGGAAGTGTTCTCCTTTCAGGCGTGCGCTGCTTGATGCTGCCAAGGGATGTTCGGAGAGAACGGGAAACAGATGCAGGAAAAGATGACCGGTTCGACTTACTCGCGATTTTGGAAAGCGTTCTAACCTGACCTCGACTATTAGGACCTGCCAGTACCCGGAAGTAGGTCTTAAGACCCTGGCCTGCAAACAGCGCGAGACGGCGAGCATCATTACAACATGTCTATTTTATTGGGATTTAGCCAACTTTCTTAATGCCGCTCAGCAGTGTAAGTATATTTGACCTCAATCATTTCAACATGGTGACGTAATGCGGTGAGCTGAGGTTTATTGTGTCCCTGTAAGGACGCGCAGCCGCATCCGTGACGTCACATGGTGATGGGAATGAAGCCACACCCTCAAATAACATGAATGAACCACGTGACCTACTCGTTGATAAACTGGGTTATTATTTATTATGCACGTACAATCAATACATCCATTTTAGTCATTCGTTTGTTTCAAAGGGTCCGTTTAGATTACAATTTAATTACTTCAAACACCCAAATATATTAAACACACTTTTAATCGGGAATATTTGCAGTTTTACACACAGCAAACAATAATGAGGAACTATGAACACTCCCTCCTTCGACAAAACTAGTAGGGACAGCCACTATATTCATTACTGTGCTGCGTTCACTGACACTGACTCTAGCCAGTAAGGTTATATTCATTACCATAGTAGTGTGCTGCGTTCACTGACACTAGCCATTAAGGTTATCTATATTCAATACCATAGCAGTGTGCTGCGTTCACTGACACGAGCCAGTCAGGGCTATCTATTCATTACCATAGCAGTGTGATGCGTTCACTGACACTGACTCCAGCCAGTAAGGTTATATTCATTACCATATGTAGTGTGCTGCGTTCACTGACACTGATTCTAGCCAGTAAGGTTATATTCATTACCATAGTAGTGTGCTGCGTTCACTGACACTGATTCTAGCCAGTAAGGTTATATTCATTACCATAGTAGTGTGCTGCGTTCACTGACACTGACTCTAGCCAGTAAGTTTACATTCATTACCATAGTAGTGTGCTGCGTTCACTGACACTAGCCATTAAGGTTATCTATATTCACATAGCAGTGTGCTGCGTTCACTGACACTATAGCCAGTCAGTGCTATCAATATTCATTACCATAGCAGTGTGCTGCGTTCACTGACACTGAATCTAGCCAGTAAGGTTATATTCATTACCATAGTAGTGTGCTGCGTTCACTGACACTGACTCTAGCCAGTAAGTTTATATTCATTACCATAGTAGTGTGCTGCGTTCACTGACACTAGCCATTAAGGTTATCTATATTCATTACCATAGCAGTGTGCTGCGTTCACTGACACTGACTCCAGCTAGTAAGGTTATATTCATTACCATAGTAGTGTGCTGCGTTCACTGACACTGACTCTAGCCAGTAAGGTTATATTCATTACCATAGTAGTGTGCTGCGTTCACTGACACTAGCCATTAAGGTTATCTATATTCATTACCATAGCAGTGTGCTGCGTTCACTGACACTGACACTATAGCCAGTCAGTGCTATCTATATTCATTACCATAGCAGTGTGCTGCGTTCACTGACACTGACTCTAGCCAGTAAGGTTATATTCATTACCATAGTAGTGTGCTGCGTTCACTGACACTGAATCTAGCCAGTAAGGTTATATTCATTACCATAGTAGTGTGCTGCGTTCACTGACACTAGCCATTAAGGTTATCTATATTCATTACCATAGCAGTGTGCTGCGTTCACTGACACTGACACTATAGCCAGTCAGTGCTATCTATATTCATTACCATAGTAGTGTGCTGCGTTCACTGACACTGACTCTAGCCAGGAAGGTTATATTCATTACCATAGTAGTGTGCTGCGTTCACTGACACTAGCCATTAAGGTTATCTATATTCATTACCATAGCAGTGTGCTGCGTTCACTGACACTGACACTATAGCCAGTCAGTGCTATCTATATTCATTACCATAGCAGTGTGCTGCGTTCACTGACACTGACTCTAGCCAGTAAGGTTATATTCATTACCATAGTAGTGTGCTGCGTTCACTGACACTGACTCTAGCCAGGAAGTTTATATTCATTACCATAGTAGTGTGCTGCGTTCACTGACACTAGCCATTAAGGTTATCTATATTCATTACCATAGCAGTGTGCTGCGTTCACTGACACTGACTCTAGCCAGTAAGGTTATATTCATTACCATAGTAGTGTGCCGCGTTCACTGACACTGACTCTAGCCAGTAAGGTTATATTCATTACCAAAGTAGTGTGCTGCGTTCACTGACACTAGCCATTAAGGTTATCTATATTCATTACCATAGCAGTGTGCTGCGTTCACGGACACTAGCCAGTCAGTGCTATCTATATTCATTACCATAGCAGTGTGCTGCGTTCACTGACACGAGCCAGTCAGGGCTATCTATTCATTACCATAGCAGTGTGATGCGTTCACTGACACTGACTCCAGCCAGTAAGGTTATATTCATTACCATAGTAGTGTGCTGCGTTCACTGACACTGACTCTCGCCAGTAAGGTTATATTCATTACCAAAGTAGTGTGCTGCGTTCACTGACACTAGCCATTAAGGTTATCTATATTCATTACCATAGCAGTGTGCTGCGTTCACTGACACTGACACTATAGCCAGTCAGTGCTATCTATATTCATTACCATAGCAGTGTGCTGCGTTCACTGACACTGACTCTAGCCAGTAAGGTTATATTCATTACCATAGCAGTGTGCTGCGTTCACTGACACTGACTCTAGCCAGTAAGGTTATATTCATTACCATAGCAGTGTGCTGCGTTCACTGACACTGACTCTAGCCAGTAAGGTTATATTCATTACCATAGTAGTGTGCTGCGTTCACTGACACTGACTCTAGCCAGTAAGGTTATATTCATTACCAAAGTAGTGTGCTGCGTTCACTGACACTAGCCATTAAGGTTATCTATATTCATTACCATAGCAGTGTGCTGCGTTCACTGACACTGACTCCAGCCAGTAAGGTTATATTCATTACCATATGTAGTGTGCTGCGTTCACTGACACTGACTCTAGCCAGTAAGGTTATATTCATTACCATAGTAGTGTGCTGCGTTCACTGACACTAGCCATTAAGGTTATCTATATCCAATACCATAGCAGTGTGCTGCGTTCACTGACACGAGCCAGTCAGGGCTATCTATTCATTACCATAGCAGTGTGATGCGTTCACTGACACTGACTCCAGCCAGTAAGGTTATATTCATTACCATATGTAGTGTGCTGCGTTCACTGACACTGAATCTAGCCAGTAAGGTTATATTCATTACCATAGTAGTGTGCTGCGTTCACTGACACTGACTCTAGCCAGTAAGTTTATATTCATTACCATAGTAGTGTGCTGCGTTCACTGACACGAGCCATTAAGGTTATCTATATTCATTACCATAGCAGTGTGCTGCGTTCACTGACACTGACACTATAGCCAGTCAGTGCTATCTATATTCATTACCATAGCAGTGTGCTGCGTTCACTGACACTGACTCTAGCCAGAAAGGTTATATTCATTACCATAGTAGTGTGCTGCGTTCACTGACACTAGCCATTAAGGTTATCTATATTCAATACCATAGCAGTGTGCTGCGTTCACTGACACGAGCCAGTCAGGGCTATCTATTCATTACCATAGCAGTGTGATGCGTTCACTGACACTGACTCCAGCCAGTAAGGTTATATTCATTACCATAGTAGTGTGCTGCGTTCACTGACACTAGCCATTAAGGTTATCTATATTCATTACCATAGCAGTGTGCTGCGTTCACTGACACTGACACTATAGCCAGTCAATGCTATCTATATTCATTACCATAGCAGTGTGCTGCGTTCACTGACACTGACTCTAGCCAGTAAGGTTATATTCATTACCATAGTAAAGTGCTGCGTTCACTGACACTGACTCTAGCCAGTAAGGTTATATTCATTACCAAAGTAGTGTGCTGCGTTCACTGACACTGACTCTAGCCAGTAAGTTTATATTCATTACCATAGTAGTGTGCTGCGTTCACTGACACTAGCCATTAAGGTTATCTATATTCACATAGCAGTGTGCTGCGTTCACTGACACTATAGCCAGTCAGTGCTATCAATATTCATTACCATAGCAGTGTGCTGCGTTCACTGACACTGACTCTAGCCAGTAAGGTTATATTCATTACCATAGTGGTGTGCTGCGTTCACTGACACTGACTCTAGCCAGTAAGTTTATATTCATTACCATAGTAGTGTGCTGCGTTCACTGACACTGACTCTAGCCAGTAAGTTTATATTCATTACCATAGTAGTGTGCTGCGTTCACTGACACTAGCCAGTAAGTTTATATTCATTACCATAGTAGTGTGCTGCGTTCACTGACACTAGCCATTAAGGTTATCTATATTCATTACCATAGCAGTGTGCTGCGTTCACTGACACTGACACTATAGCCAGTCAGTGCTATCTATATTCATTACCATAGCAGTGTGCTGCGTTCACTGACACGGACACTGACACTATAGCCAGTCAGTGCTATCTATATTCATTACCATAGCAGTGTGCTGCGTTCACTGACACTGACTCTAGCCAGTAAGGTTATATTCATTACCATAGCAGTGTGCTGCGTTCACTGACACTGACTCTAGCCAGAAAGGTTATATTCATTACCATAGTAGTGTGCTGCGTTCACTGACACTAGCCATTAAGGTTATCTATATTCAATACCATAGCAGTGTGCTGCGTTCACTGACACGAGCCAGTCAGGGCTATCTATTCATTACCATAGCAGTGTGATGCGTTCACTGACACTGACTCCAGCCAGTAAGGTTATATTCATTACCATAGTAGTGTGCTGCGTTCACTGACACTAGCCATTAAGGTTATCTATATTCATTACCATAGCAGTGTGCTGCGTTCACTGACACTGACACTATAGCCAGTCAGTGCTATCTATATTCATTACCATAGCAGTGTGCTGCGTTCACTGACACTGACTCTAGCCAGTAAGGTTATATTCATTACCATAGTAGTGTGCTGCGTTCACTGACACTAGCCATTAAGGTTATCTATATTCACATAGCAGTGTGCTGCGTTCACTGACACTGACACTAGCCAGTAAGGTTATATTCATTACCATAGTAGTGTGCTGCGTTCACTGACACTGACTCTAGCCAGTAAGGTTATATTCATTACCATAGTAGTGTGCTGCGTTCACTGACACTGACTCTAGCCAGTAAGTTTATATTCATTACCATAGTAGTGTGCTGCGTTCACTGACACTGACTCTAGCCAGTAAGGTTATATTCATTACCATAGTAGTGTGCTGCGTTCACTGACACTGACTCTAGCCAGTAAGGTTATATTCATTACCAAAGTAGTGTGCTGCGTTCACTGACACTGACTCTAGCCAGTAAGTTTATATTCATTACCATAGTAGTGTGCTGCGTTCACTGACACTAGCCATTAAGGTTATCTATATTCACATAGCAGTGTGCTGCGTTCACTGACACTGACACTAGCCAGTAAGGTTATATTCATTACCATAGTAGTGTGCTGCGTTCACTGACACTGACTCTAGCCAGTAAGGTTATATTCATTACCATAGTAGTGTGCTGCGTTCACTGACACTGACTCTAGCCAGTAAGTTTATATTCATTACCATAGTAGTGTGCTGCGTTCACTGACACTAGCCATTAAGGTTATCTATATCCAATACCATAGCAGTGTGCTGCGTTCACTGACACGAGCCAGTCAGGGCTATCTATTCATTACCATAGCAGTGTGATGCGTTCACTGACACTTGACTCCAGCCAGTAAGGTTATATTCATTACCATATGTAGTGTGCTGCGTTCACTGACACTGAATCTAGCCAGTAAGGTTATATTCATTACCATAGTAGTGTGCTGCGTTCACTGACACTGACTCTAGCCAGTAAGTTTATATTCATTACCATAGTAGTGTGCTGCGTTCACTGACACGAGCCATTAAGGTTATCTATATTCATTACCATCGCAGTGTGCTGCGTTCACTGACACTGACACTATAGCCAGTCAGTGCTATCTATATTCATTACCATAGCAGTGTGCTGCGTTCACTGACACTGACTCTAGCCAGAAAGGTTATATTCATTACCATAGTAGTGTGCTGCGTTCACTGACACTAGCCATTAAGGTTATCTATATTCACATAGCAGTGTGCTGCGTTCACTGACACTATAGCCAGTCAGTGCTATCAATATTCATTACCATAGCAGTGTGCTGCGTTCACTGACACTGACTCTAGCCAGTAAGGTTATATTCATTACCATAGCAGTGTGCTGCGTTCACTGACACTGACTCTAGCCAGTAAGGTTATATTCATTACCATAGCAGTGTGCTGCGTTCACTGACACTGACTCTAGCCAGTAAGGTTATATTCATTACCAAAGTAGTGTGCTGCGTTCACTGACACTGACTCTAGCCAGTAAGTTTATATTCATTATCATAGTAGTGTGCTGCGTTCACTGACACTAGCCATTAAGGTTATCTATATTCATTACCATAGCAGTGTGCTGCGTTCACCGACACTGACACTATAGCCAGTCAGTGCTATCTATATTCATTACCATAGTAGTGTGCTGCGTTCACTGACACTGACTCTAGCCAGTAAGGTTATATTCATTACCATAGTAGCGTGCTGCGTTCACTGACACTGAATCTAGCCAGTAAGTTTATATTCATTACCATAGTAGTGTGCTGCGTTCACTGACACTAGCCATTAAGGTTATCTATATTCATTACCATAGCAGTGTGCTGCGTTCACTGACACTGACACTATAGCCAGTCAGTGCTATCTATATTCATTACCATAGCAGTGTGCTGCGTTCACTGACACTGACTCTAGCCAGTAAGTTTATATTCATTACCATAGCAGTGTGCTGCGTTCACTGACACTGACACTATAGCCAGTCAGTGCTATCTATATTCATTACCATAGTAGTGTGCTGCGTTCACGGACACTGACACTAGCCAGTAAGGTTATATTCATTACCATAGTAGTGTGCTGCGTTCACTGACACTGACTCTAGCCAGTAAGGTTATCTATATTCATTACCATAGCAGTGTGCTGCGTTCACTGACACTGACTCTAGCCATTAAGGTTATCTATATTCATTACCATAGTAGTGTGCTGCGTTCACGGACACTGACACTAGCCAGTAAGGTTATATTCATTACCATAGTAGTGTGCTGCGTTCACTGACACTGACTCTAGCCAGTAAGGTTATATTCATTACCATAGTAGTGTGCTGCGTTCACTGACACTAGCCATTAAGGTTATCTATATTCATTACCATAGCAGTGTGCTGCGTTCACTGACACTATAGCCAGTCAGTGCTATCTATATTCATTACCATAGTAGTGTGCTGCGTTCACTGACACTGAATCTAGCCAGTAAGGTTATATTCATTACCATAGTAGTGTGCTGCGTTCACTGACACTGACTCTAGCCAGTAAGTTTATATTCATTACCATAGTAGTGTGCTGCGTTCACTGACACTAGCCATTAAGGTTATCTATATTCATTACCATAGCAGTGTGCTGCGTTCACTGACACTGACTCTAGCGAGTAAGGTTATATTCATTACCAAAGTAGTGTGCTGCGTTCACTGACACTGACACTATAGCCAGTCAGTGCTATCTATATTCATTACCATAGCAGTGTGCTGCGTTCACTGACACTGACTCTAGCCAGTAAGGTTATATTCATTACCATAGTAGTGTGCTGCGTTCACTGACACTGACTCTAGCCAGTAAGTTTATATTCATTACCATAGTAGTGTGCTGCGTTCACTGACACTAGCCATTAAGGTTATCTATATCCAATACCATAGCAGTGTGCTGCGTTCCTTGACACGAGCCAGTCAGGGCTATCTATTCATTACCATAGCAGTGTGATGCGTTCACTGACACTGACTCCAGCCAGTAAGGTTATATTCATTACCATAGTAGTGTGCTGCGTTCACTGACACTGACACTATAGCCAGTCAGTGCTATCTATATTCATTACCATAGCAGTGTGCTGCGTTCACTGACACTGACTCTAGCCAGTAAGGTTATATTCATTACCATAGTAGTGTGCTGCGTTCACTGACACTGACTCTAGCCAGTAAGGTTATATTAATTACCAAAGTAGTGTGCTGCGTTCACTGACACTAGCCATTAAGGTTTTCTATATTCATTACCATAGCAGTGTGCTGCGTTCACGGACACTAGCCAGTCAGTGCTATCTATATTCATTACCATAGCAGTGTGCTGCGTTCACTGACACTGACTCTAGCCAGTAAGGTTATATTCATTACCATAGTAGTGTGCTGCGTTCACTGACACTGACTCTAGCCAGTAAGGTTATATTCATTACCAAAGTAGTGTGCTGCGTTCACTGACACTAGCCATTAAGGTTATCTATATTCATTACCATAGCAGTGTGCTGCGTTCACGGACACTAGCCAGTCAGTGCTATCTATATTCATTACCATAGCAGTGTGCTGCGTTCACGGACACTGACACTAGCCAGTCAGTGCTATCTAATTTCACTACCATAGCAGTGTGCTGCGTTCACTGACACTGACACTAGCCAGTCAGTGCTATCTAAATTCACTACCATAGCAGTGTGCTGCGTTCACTGACACAGACTCTGGTCGGTGTGCTTTATGCTTGCTTATTTTGCAGCTGTACTCAAAAACAAAAAGCACAAACTGGGTCAATTGTAGTAAAACTGAACATTTTCAACCAAAAATGCTAAAATTGTGAGGAGGTTCCATCCACACATATCACAGAAACAAGGCTAATATCCCCCTGGTGGCTTTGAGCAGCAACATCAGTCATGTGATTAGACATTTCAGCGATGATCCGCCATCAATTGTAATACAATATTGTTGTAAAACCAGGGGTCATTAGGGGCCCCAAAGAAGAATTTTATTTGGAGCCACCCCCATCACAAATATTGTCACACTTTTTTAATCAAACTTGAATGTAATTTGACGTATGCTTCGAGCTAAAACACATCTATGGAAAATGAATTGTCCAATCATGTATTTGTTTAGTGCAGAAATAAAAAAAAAAGGTAATAAAACTAGTGCTGTCAAAAAATGTATATTTATTGTCAGATTAATTACGGTTTTGAATTTGGATTAATCACGGTGAATTACATACTTAGATCACTTAAATGAACCTAAAAAAAAAGGACCCCGATATTTTCACACAAATGCAATTTTATGGTCAGAAGGTCATACACAAACATTTTTAAAATGTTTTAATTGATTGCTCATCATTTATTTATTGTTCAAAACCTGATAAAACTATTATGTAAGGTCTTGTCGAGTTTTATTTTGAAGCAAAATGATGTATGCCTAAGCATTTCCCCAGGCCCGGCCCTAACCAATCTGGCGCCCTAGGCAAGATTTTAGGTGGCGCCCCCCCACATCGGCAGTGAAGTGTATATACTCACAAGAACCCGAATAGCTTTGTCTTTGACCTTTTTTTTTTTTTACTTACAACTATACCTAATATATAAAGGGGTGGAAAAGTGACTATTACCTGCAGGGCAAACATTAGCTAACCAGAAGGCAATAACAATGTAAACAAAAAACACCTGCTTAAAAGATCTAATACAAATGTCCCTGAGGAATGTAAGGTGGGAGTACTGTAATTACCTAACGTTACATTATTATTTTCCATAACAATTTAGCCCCCTCCACAATATTAACCCGACGTTAAAACAGAACTAGCTATTTATTGATTAGCAATTGCCGAATCATGTAACATTAGCTTAATGCTAAAAAGCCAGCTACTATCACATTCTGTAACAGACAAATCATTTCATGTAGGTGTAACAGGTACGTTAGCTATTATAGTAGACGTTCTCAATATTTGGGCTAATCAGAAGTCTAGATTACGACTCGGAGAGAGTAGGACAGACAATTAAATGCTGGTGTTATTTAAATATGTACAGTGCAACAAATAGTGGACAGACATTGATAGGAATGGCCATTCAAAACAAAAGAAAAAAACAGCAAGGGTTCAGGTAATTCATAACAGGTAGTATCAAAAGTTCTTAAAAAGGTCATATGAGACTGATCGCAGTCCATATGCGCATTCAGAGTTCATACAGCCACACGGTTTGGGGTTGTGGGTATGGCAGTTTGTAGTGAGAGTCCAGTTTATGGGCAGGGTGCGTATGAGGTAGTGCAAAGGGCCGCAGAGCAATGAGGTGCGAGGCAAGGGGTTCGGCTATAAGCCGCCTACCGGCCCGACCAGAGCAGGTGGAGATCCTTGGGCTCAGGCTCGAGGCCTATCTACAGCTCGCCATCCAAGACTTAGGGACCTGGCCTGCGTAAGCACAGGACCCGAAGTTCAATCAATGTGCGCACATAAACATCAACTCTTTAGTACTTACATGCTGCCGCTAGGCGACATCATACGCAAATACGGTGTTAGCTTTCATTGTTATGCTGATGACAGCCAACTCTACATGCCCCTAAAGCTGACCAACACGCCGGATTGTAGTCAGCTGGAGGCGTGTCTTAATGAAATTAAACAATGGATGTCCGCTAACTTCTTGCAACTCAACGCCAAGAAAACGGAAATGCTGATTATCGGTCCTGCTAAACACCGACATTTATTTAATAATACCACCTTAACATTTGACAACCAAACAATTACACAAGGCGAATCAGTAAAGAATCTGGGTATTATCTTCCACCCAACACTCTCCTTTGAATCACACATTAAGAGTGTTACTAAAACGGCCTTCTTTCATCTCCGTAATATCGCTAAAATTCGTTCTATTTTATCCACTAGCGACGCTGAGATCATTATTCATGCGTTCGTTACGTCTCGTCTCGACTACTGTAACATATTATTATTTTCGGGTCTCCCTATGTCTAGCATTAAAAGATTACAATTGGTACAAAATGCGGCTGCTAGACTTTTGACAAGAACAAGAAAGTTTGATCATATTACGCCTATACTGTATATACCTTATATACATATATACATATATACATACCTATACTGGCTCACCTGCACTGGCTTCCTGTGCACTTAAGATGTGACTTTAAGGTTTTACTACTTACGTATAAAATACTACACGGTCTAGCTCCGTCCTATCTTGTCGATTGCATTGTACCATATGTCCCGGCAAGAAATCTGCGTTCAAAGAACTCCGGCTTATTAGTGATTCCCAGAGCCCAAAAAAAGTCTGCGGGCTATAGAGCGTTTTCTATTGGGGCTCCAGTACTATGGAATGCCCTCCCGGTAACAATTAGAGATGCTACCTCAGTAGAAGCATTTAAGTCCCATCTTAAAACTCATTTGTATACTCTAGCCTTTAAATAGCCCCCCTGTTAGACCAGTTGATCTGCCGTTTCTTTTCTTTTCTCCTCTGCTCCCCTTTTCCTTGAGGGGGGGGGGGGGGGGGCACAGGTCCGGTGGCCATGGATGAAGTGCTGGCTGTCCAGAGTCGGGACCCGGGGTGGACCGCTCGCCTGTGCATCGGCTGGGAACATCTCTGCGCTGCTGACCCGTCTCCGCTCGGGATGGTGTCCTGCTGGCCCCACTATGGACTGGACTCTTACTATTATGTTGGATCCACTATGGACTGGACTCTCACAATATTATGTCAGACCCACTCGACATCCATTGCTTTCGGTCTCCCCTAGAGGGGGGGGGGGGGGGGGGTTACCCACATATGCGGTCCTCTCCAAGGTTTCTCATAGTCATTCACATCGACGTCCCACTGGGGTGAGTTTTTCCTTGCCCTTATGTGGGCTTTGTACCGAGGATGTCGTTGTGGCTTGTGCAGCCCTTTGAGACACTTGTGATTTAGGGCTATATAAATAAAGATTGATTGATTGATTGATTGATTGAACATTAAGTCATCTATCGTTCGACCTTCAATAAATAAGTTACACTTATTACCATCATTATTAGCTATAATACTGCTAACATTAACAATATTTAAACAATCACATGCATGTATGAAATAAACACGACAGTACACAGTGTTGTCACTATGACGGGTGTAACATTAACAATAACAGTGACGTCACTATGACGGGTGTAACATTAACAATAACAGTGACGTCACTATGACGGGGGTAACATTAACAATAACAGTGACGTCACTATGACGGGTGTAACATTAACAATAACAGTGACGTCACTATGACGGGTGTAACATTAACAATAACAGTGACGTCACTATGACGGGGGTAACCGCACACCAGCGGCAGTATTCATTCATTGTCTTTACCATAGCATAAAAAGTGCAAATGGCCTTAAAACGCCACAATACTCAGATACCATATGTAAATACCCAAAATAAAGACTCGACATAAATATAAATTCAATCAGATCAGAAACATTGGAGGCAACGGGATTTAAAACCCGATGCTAACCGCCCATAGGAAATACATAGATACGGCTAGTCGCTACTATTAGCAAACAGATTCACTTACCAACTCGGCTTAATATCTTATCATCGACACACTCTCTCGTCGCAACACGTCCCTGATGTTCGGCACCTATAAGTTTACAATTAGTTGTAAAATGTTGGACGGTTGTTTTTACAATATGCAAGCAAACGACAACTTTAAAACATACCGGCTTCATATGTCCCCAGGTTTAGGCACCGCACCTGGCAGCCATCTCGGAATGCTGGATTTTATAGAGCGTGATTGGCTGCAGCGGGTCACGTGAGCGCGTGTGTTACACTCGCGAGATTAAACGTGAAAACGGCGCAGGTAATATGAAGAGATGCCATGAGAGGAAATATGGCTTATTTCCCACCCGTGTTACATAGGCTAACGTTACCTACCTGCTACCTCTGTCTTTTCTCGTTTCTCCTCCTCTTCTTTTCTCTTTTTTTCTTCCCTGGGCACCTGACAGTTTTGGCCGTTTTGACATCTTGTGTTGATTTTTTTGATGTGGTGACGTCCAAAAAGAGTCATGATACGGGAAGGGAGGGGCCGTACAGGTAAAAGCCAGTAAATTAGAATATTTTGAAAAACTTGATTTATTTCAGTAATTGCATTCAAAAGGTGTAACTTGTACATTATATTTATTCATTGCACACAGACTGATGCATTCAAATGTTTATTTCATTTAATTTTGATGATTTGAAGTGGCAACAAATGAAAATCCAAAATTCCGTGTGTCACAAAATTAGAATATTACTTAAGGCTAATACAAAAAAGGGATTTTTAGAAATGTTGGCCAACTGAAAAGTATGAAAAAGAAAAATATGAGCATGTACAATACTCAATACTTGGTTGGAGCTCCTTTTGCCTCAATTACTGCGTTAATGCGGCGTGGCATGGAGTCGATGAGTTTCTGGCACTGCTCAGGTGTTATGAGAGCCCAGGTTGCTCTGATAGTGGCCTTCAACTCTTCTGCGTTTTTGGGTCTGGCATTCTGCATCTTCCTTTTCACAATACCCCACAGATTTTCTATGGGGCTAAGGTCAGGGGAGTTGGCGGGCCAATTTAGAACAGAAATACCATGGTCCGTAAACCAGGCACGGGTAGATTTTGCGCTGTGTGCAGGCGCCAAGTCCTGTTGGAACTTGAAATCTCCATCTCCATAGAGCAGGTCAGCAGCAGGAAGCATGAAGTGCTCTAAAACTTGCTGGTAGACGGCTGCGTTGACCCTGGATCTCAGGAAACAGAGTGGACCGACACCAGCAGATGACATGGCACCCCAAACCATCACTAATGGTGGAAACTTTACACTAGACTTCAGGCAACGTGGATCCTGTGCCTCTCCTGTCTTCCTCCAGACTCTGGGACCTCGATTTCCAAAGGAAATGCAAAATTTGCATGGTTGGGTGATGGTTTGGGGTGCCATGTCATCTGCTGGTGTCGGTCCACTCTGTTTCCTGAGATCCAGGGTCAACGCAGCCGTCTACCAGCAAGTTTTAGAGCACTTCATGCTTCCTGCTGCTGACCTGCTCTATGGAGATGGAGATTTCAAGTTCCAACAGGACTTGGCGCCTGCACACAGCGCAAAATCTACCCGTGCCTGGTTTACGGACCATGGTATTTCTGTTCTAAATTGGCCCGCCAACTCCCCTGACCTTAGCCCCATAGAAAATCTGTGGGGTATTGTGAAAAGGAAGATGCAGAATGCCAGACCCAAAAACGCAGAAGAGTTGAAGGCCACTATCAGAGCAACCTGGGCTCTCATAACACCTGAGCAGTGCCAGAAACTCATCGACTCCATGCCACGCCGCATTAACGCAGTAATTGAGGCAAAAGGAGCTCCAACCAAGTATTGAGTATTGTACATGCTCATATTTTTCATTTTCATACTTTTCAGTTGGTCAACATTTCTAAAAATCCCTTTTTTGTATTAGCCTTAAGTAATATTCTAATTTTGTGACACACGGAATTTTGGATTTTCATTTGTTGCCACTTCAAATCATCAAAATTAAATGAAATAAACATTTGAATGCATCAGTCTGTGTGCAATGAATAAATATAATGTACAAGTTACACCTTTTGAATGCAATTACTGAAATAAATCAAGTTTTTCAAAATATTCTAATTTACTGGCTTTTACCTGTAATGTTGTAACAAATAATATTTCTATTAAATAGGCTTTACTTTGCATTTGAATTAACGTGGGATTATTTTTTGTATTTAGAAATAATAGTACCAACTTTTTTTTTTTTTTTCTCCAACATTTGTGGCACTGGCGTGGCGCCCCCTGATGGACGGCGCCCTTAGCATTTGCCTATATGGCCTATGCCACGGGCCGGCCCTGCATTTCCCTGATCCCTGACCTTCCAGGTAACAATTTGATGTTAGGGTAAAGGAGGTCAGAATAAATGAAAGTAATAAATAAATTATAAAAAATACATTGCATAATTAACCTGAAACTACACATGATGAATGTGTTCATTTTTTCTCATTAATCTCTTTTTATTTTTGACAGCCCTTAATAAAACATACAAGCAAGTTAAGTTAAGTCTTAAGTTCCTGACATAAAGCGAGCGGGTATGGAAGAAGAATAGCACCAATACTGCGCGCCGCAAGAGACAGTGAGAATATTAAGGGAAATCTGCCGCTACATTCTTATCTGTGGCGGAGCAGGAAGTGGCTGGGAACATTGTATATGAATTCTCAATCAATCACAACTGGACAGTTTTGTCTCTCATCTGGGTAGACTTCATGAGTTCATGATCATAGACTTAGATTGGTCACATCTAGTCTTAGACTTAGATTGGTCACATCTAGTCTTAGACTTAGATTGGTCACATCTAGTCTTAGAATGGTCACATTTAGTCTTAGACTTAGATTGGTCACATCTAGTCTTAGACTGGTCACATTTAGTCTTAGACTTAGATTGGCCACACCTAGTCTTAGACTGGTCACATCTAGTCTTACACTTAGATTGGTCACATATAGTATTGGATTTAGATTGGTCACATCTAGTCTTAGACTTAGATTGGTCACATCTAGTCTTAGACTGGTCACATCTAGTCTTAGACTTAGATTGGTCACATCTAGTCTTAGACTGGTCACATCTAGTCTTAGACTTAGATTGGTCACATCTAGTCTTAGAATGGTCACATTTAGTCTTAGACTTAGACTGGTCACATCTAGTCTTAGACTTAGATTGGTCACATCTAGTCTTAGACTTAGATTGGTCACATCTAGTCTTAGACTGGTCACATCTAGTCTTAGACTTAGATTGGCCACACCTAGTCTTAGACTGGTCACATCTAGTCTTACACTTAGATTGGTCACATATAGTATTGGACTTAGATTGGTCACATCTAGTCTTAGACTTAGATTGGTCACATCTAGTCTTAGACTTAGATTGGTCACATCTAGTCTTAGACTGGTCACATTTAGTCTTAGACTTAGATTGGCCACACCTAGTCTTAGACTGGTCACATCTAGTCTTACACTTAGATTGGTCACATATAGTATTGGACTTAGATTGGTCACATCTAGTCTTAGACTTAGATTGGTCACATCTAGTCTTAGAATGGTCACATTTAGTCTTAGACTTAGATTGGTCACATCTAGTCTTAGACTGGTCACATCTAGTCTTACACTTAGATTGGTCACATATAGTATTGGACTTAGATTGGTCACATCTAGTCTTAGACTTAGATTGGTCACATCTAGTCTTAGAATGGTCACATTTAGTCTTAGACTTAGATTGGTCACATCTAGTCTTAGACTGGTCACATTTAGTCTTAGACTTAGATTGGCCACACCTAGTCTTAGACTGGTCACATCTAGTCTTACACTTAGATTGGTCACATATAGTATTGGATTTAGATTGGTCACATCTAGTCTTAGACTTAGATTGGTCACATCTAGTCTTAGACTGGTCACATCTAGTCTTAGACTTAGATTGGTCACATCTAGTCTTAGAATGGTCACATTTAGTCTTAGACTTAGACTGGTCACATCTAGTCTTAGACTTAGATTGGTCACATCTAGTCTTAGACTTAGATTGGTCACATCTAGTCTTAGACTGGTCACATTTAGTCTTAGACTTAGATTGGCCACACCTAGTCTTAGATTGGTCACATCTAGTCTTAGACTTAGATTGGTCACATCTAGTCTTAGACTTAGATTGGTCACATCTAGTCTTAGACTGGTCACATTTAGTCTTAGACTTAGATTGGCCACACCTAGTCTTAGACTGGTCACATCTAGTCTTACACTTAGATTGGTCACATATAGTATTGGACTTAGATTGGTCACATCTAGTCTTAGACTTAGATTGGTCACATCTTGTCTTAGACTTAGATTGGTCACATCTAGTCTTAGACTTAGATTGGTCACATCTAGTCTTAGACTGGTCACATTTAGTCTTAGACTTAGATTGGCCACACCTAGTCTTAGATTGGTCACATCTAGTCTTAGACTTAGATTGGTCACATGTAGTCTTAGACTTAGATTGGTCACATCTAGTCTTAGAATGGTCACATTTAGTCTTAGACTTAGATTGGTCACATCTAGTCTTAGACTGGTCACATTTAGTCTTAGACTTAGATTGGCCACACCTAGTCTTAGACTGGTCACATCTAGTCTTACACTTAGATTGGTCACATATAGTATTGGATTTAGATTGGTCACATCTAGTCTTAGACTTAGATTGGTCACATCTAGTCTTAGATTGGTCACATCTAGTCTTAGACTTAGATTGGTCACATCTAGTCTTAGACTGGTCACATTTAGTCTTAGACTTAGATTGGCCACACCTAGTCTTAGATTGGTCACATCTAGTCTTAGACTTAGATTGGTCACATCTAGTCTTAGACTTAGATTGGTCACATCTAGTCTTAGACTGGTCACATTTAGTCTTAGACTTAGATTGGCCACACCTAGTCTTAGACTGGTCACATCTAGTCTTACACTTAGATTGGTCACATATAGTATTGGACTTAGATTGGTCACATCTAGTCTTAGACTTAGATTGGTCACATCTTGTCTTAGACTTAGATTGGTCACATCTAGTCTTAGACTTAGATTGGTCACATCTAGTCTTAGACTGGTCACATTTAGTCTTAGACTTAGATTGGCCACACCTAGTCTTAGATTGGTCACATCTAGTCTTAGACTTAGATTGGTCACATCTAGTCTTAGACTTAGATTGGTCACATCTAGTCTTAGACTGGTCACATTTAGTCTTAGACTTAGATTGGCCACACCTAGTCTTAGATTGGCCACACCTAGTCTTACACTTAGATTGGTCACATATAGTATTGGACTTAGATTGGTCACATCTAGTCTTAGACTTAGATTGGTCACATCTTAGACTGGTCACATTTAGTCTTAGACTTAGATTGGCCACACCTAGTCTTAGACTGGTCACATCTAGTCTTACACTTAGATTGGTCACATATAGTGATTCTTTAATCAATGTTGGGTTCTGACGTTGATTCGACCATTGAAATTTGGTCATTTCCTAACCAATATTCTACAACACCAATACAACGTTAAAACAACATACATTTTAAAGATGTTTAATCAAAGTTGGGTTCTGACGTTGTTTCGACCATTGAAATTTGGTCATTTCCCAACCAATATTGTACAACACAAATACAACGTTGAAACAACATGCTTTTTGACAATGTTTTTCCAATGTCAGGTTGTGACGTTGATTTGACCATTGCATTTTGGTCGTTTCCTAACCAACAAGATGGATCCAACCAAAGTTGTCTCAATTTACAAATACAACTATTTTGCAAGCGTTTCAAAGTCAGTTTTAAAGGACATGTGCGTTGTATCAATGTCTTGTGCCTGCTGGGAAGGCACAAGGGTGCATGAAAATCAGAACCACGTTCACATGCTACCAGAGGTGGGTAGAGTAGCCAGAAATTGTACTCAAGTAAGAGTACTGTTACTTTAGACATTTATTACTCAAGTAAAAGTAAGGAGTAGTCACCCAAATATTTACTTGAGTAAAAGTAAAAAGTATGTTGTGAAAAAACTACTAAAGTACTGAGTAACTGATGAGTAACACACACACATATCATATATATACATATATACACACAAACATATATATATATATATATAAACACACAAACACACATATATATATATATACACACACACATATATATATGTATATATACATATATATATATATATATATATATACATATATATATATATATATATATACATACATTGATATATACAGTATATAATTTATATTTATTTATTTTGCCGTTTTTGTTTGCATGTTAAAGGTGTTTTAATGAATATACATGCATGTTTAACACATATAGATTCCTTTCTTTCATGAAGACAAGAATATAAGTTGGTGTATTCCCTGATTGTGATGCCTTGCATTGATTGTAATCAGACAGTAGTGATGATAACGTCCACGTTTTCAAATAGAGGAGAAAAAAAGTTCCTCCTTTCTGTCTAATACCACATGAAAGTGGTTGGTTTTTGGCATCTTATTTGTCCAGCTTCCATATTCGTTTTTATCCACTTTACAAGAAATACATTGGCGGCAAACTCCGTAGCTTGCTAGCTTGTTTGCGCTGGCTTTCGGAGACTCTTATTTTGAAAGCGCAGGCGCGATGGAGCGGCACTTTTATTGTGAAGACAGGAACTGTGCAGTCAGTCTTTAGGCTTTTGACGGGATGTACGGTTGAAATGGAAAAGGGTCTTTTTTCCTTCACAATTTTGATTGATTGGAACTTTTATTAGTAGATTGCACAGTACAGTACATATTCCGTACAAATGACCACTAAATGGTAACACCCCAATAAGTTTTTCAACTTGTTTAAGTCAGGTCATGTGATCCCTGGCTCTGTTTGATTGGTCCAACGTCACCAGTGACTGCATCTGATTGGTGGAACGGAGTGAACGTCACCAGTGACTGTATTTGTTGAAACGCAGGCACTATGAAGGTCTGTCTGACAGACCAAAACAAACAAAGTGTGCATTAACAGATCGATAAAAATTAGTAGCGAGTAGCGAGCTGAATGTAGATAAAAGTAGCGGAGTAAAAGTAGCGTTTCTTCTCTATAAATATACTCAAGTAAAAGTAAAAGTATGTTGCATTAAAACTACTCTTAGAAGTACAATTTATCCCAAAAAATACTCAAGTAGATGTAACGGAGTAAATGTAGCGCGTTACTACCCACCTCTGCATGCTACCAAATGCAGAGCGCTAATGCAGTTTTGACAGATTTAAGCTGGCGGTTGGCAGCGCTCAAAGCCGCCGAGTCAGCAGCACTCAAGTTAAAGACAAGAAGTGCATTAAACCGTCTGGACTTCCGCTCACTTCCCTCTCTTTCTGTCAGAGGTCCATGGAAGCCGCTTCCCTTCTCCGTTGACTGCCGAGCCAAGCTGGCCTCCCCGGCGGCCCCGGCGGCCCCGTCCCTTCCCCCGCACCCCGACCCAGATCCAGGTCCCGACCACGCTGGCGAGGAGCACTATGTAGGGGAGGGCGAGTCCAGCCAGCTCGATGCACACCGGGTGCCCTCGGACTACAAGGATGCCGAGACCATCACGGGTAAAGATGATAAATGCAACACGTGACCAATATTTGGTCTGCTTAGGCTAGGGGTGTCCAAACTTCTTGACTTGGGGGCCGCATTGGGCTAAAAAAATTTGGCAGAAGCCCTGAAATATATATTGTCTCTACATAAATGTGTACATATTATATTAATATAATGGATCATTCATTAATAGAGTATGTGAAAGTTTAACTCCTACCTTGTTTACTTCCATGACGACCTCCTTAAATATTTATATCCATCCATCCATCCATCTTCTTCCGCTTATCCGAGGTCGGGTCGCGGGGGCAGCAGCCTAAGCAGGGAAGCCCAGACTTCCTTCTCCCCAGCCACTTCGTTCAGCTCTTCCTGTGGGACCCCGAAGCGTTCCCAGGCCAGCCTGCAGACATAGTCTTCCCAACGTGTCCTGGGTCTTCCTCGCGGCCTCCTACCGGTCGGACGTGCCCTAAACACCTCCCTAGGGAGGCGTTCGGGTGGCATCCTGACCAGATGCCCGAACCACCTC
The DNA here is from genome assembly GCF_033978685.3 of Nerophis lumbriciformis. Classification (NCBI taxonomy): domain Eukaryota; kingdom Metazoa; phylum Chordata; class Actinopteri; order Syngnathiformes; family Syngnathidae; genus Nerophis; species Nerophis lumbriciformis. Next base: position 40,557,491 of record NC_084568.2, on the reverse strand, counting down.
ATCTGGCTCCTCTCGATGTGGAGGAGCAGCGGCTTTACTTTGAGCTCCCCCCGGATGGCAGAGCTTCTCACCCTATCTCTAAGGGAGAGCCCCGCCACCCGGCGGAGGAATCTCATTTCGGCCGCTTGTACCCGTGATCTTGTCCTTTCGGTCATAACCCAAAGCTCATGACCATAGGTGAGGATGGGAACGTAGATCGACCGGTAAATTGAGAGCTTTGCCTTCCGGCTCAGCTCCTTCTTCACCACAACGGACCGATACAGCGTCCGCATTACTGAAGACGCCGCACCGATCCGCCTGTCGATCTCACGATTCACTCTTCCCTCACTCGTGAACAAGACTCCGAGGTACTTGAACTCCTCCACTTGGGGCAAGATCTCCTCCCTAACCCGGAGATGGCACTCCACCCTTTTCCGGGCGAGAACCATGGACTCGGACTTGGAGGTGCTGATTCTCATCCCAGTCGCTTCACACTCAGCTGCGAACCGATCCAGTGAGAGCTGAAGATCCTGGCCAGATGAAGCCATCAGGACCACATCATCTGCAAAAAGCAGAGACCTAATCCTGCAGCCACCAAACCAGATCCCCTCAACGCCTTGACTGCGCCTAGAAATTCTGTCCATAAAGGTTATGAACAGAATGGGTGACAAAGGGCAGCCTTGGCGGAGACCAACCCTCACTGGAAACGTGTCCGACTTACTACCGGCAATGCGGACCAAGCTCTGGCACTGATCATACAGGGAGCGGACTGCCACAATCAGACAGTCCGATACCCCATACTCTCTGAGCACTCCCCACAGGACTTCCCGAGGGACACGGTCGAATGCCTTCTCCAAGTCCACAAAACGCATGTAGACTGGTTGGGCAAACTCCCATGCACCCTTAAGGACCCTGCGGAGAGTATAGAGCTGGTCCACAGTTCCACGACCAGGACGAAAACCACACTGTTCCTCCTGAATCCGAGGTTCGACTATCCGGCGTAGCCTCCTCTCCAGTACACCTGAATAGACCTTACCGGGAAGGCTGAGGAGTGTGATCCCACGATAGTTAGAACACACCCTCCGGTTCCCCTTCTTAAAGAGAGGAACCACCACCCCGGTCTGCCAATCCAGTGGTACCGCCCCCGATGTCCACGCGATGCTGCAGAGTCTTGTCAACCAAGACAGCCCCACAGCATCCAGAGCCTTAAGGAACTCCGGGCGGATCTCATCTACCCCCGGGGCCTTGCCACCGAGGAGCTTTTTAACTACCTCAGCAACCTCAGCCCCAGAAATAGGAGAGCCCACCACAGACTCCCCAGGCACTGCTTCCTCATAGGAAGACGTGTTGGTGGGATTGAAGAGGTCTTCGAAGTATTCCCTCCACCGATCCACAACATCCGTTTATAATCAATCAGAAATATCAAGCAGCTAAAATGCAGCAAACATGAAGTTAAAGTACCAATGATTGTCACACACACACTAGGTGTGGTGAAATTTGTCCTCTGCATTTGACCCATCCCCTTGATCACCCCCTGGGAAGCGAGGGGAGCAGTGGGCAGCAGCGGTGCCGCGCCCGGGAATCATTTTTGGTGATTTAACCCCCAATTCCAACCTTTGATGCTGAGTGCCAAGCAGGGAGGCAATGGGTCCCATTTTTTATAGTCTTTGGTACACAACCTACCGACCTCAGGGCGGACACTGAATAAGTGTTTCCCATCATGCTTTGTAATGGATTTAAATGTGTGTAATGTTGATGTTTTTATGCTGCATGGACAATGTGTGTTGACATTTTGTGTTGGTTGCATTTTTCTTTGCACCAAGAGTAGAGAAGGTTGTACAAGTAAATGCTGCGCATTGTTCTTTTCAGAGTGAAAATAACTTGATACATCCACATTGTCCACTAGTTGGCGACAAAGTAGCTGCACCAATAATAGGAAACTTTTCAAATGAATGCAATCTCGCTGCGGGCAATATTCCTAATTACACTCGTGACGTCTCACGGGCCAAATTGAAGACGTCAGTTTGGACCCCGCTGGCCTAGAAAATATAAAAATCACTTATTCTTCTTCTATTCTTCCTATGAGGAAGCAGTGCCTGGGGAATCTGTGGTGGGCTCTTCTATTTCTGGGGCTGAGGTTGCTGAGGTAGTTAAAAAGCTCCTCGGTGGCAAGGCCCCGGGGCTGGATGAGATCCGCCCGGAGTTCCTTAAGGCTCTGGATGCTGTGGGGCTGTCTTGGTTGACAAGACTCTGCAGCATCGCGTGGACATCGGGGGCGGTACCTCTGGATTGGCAGACCGGGGTGGTGGTTCCTCTCTTTAAGAAGGGGAACCGGAGGGTATGGTCTAACTATCGTGGGATCACGCTCCTCAGCCTTCCCGGTAAGGTCTATTCAGGTGTACTGGAGAGGAGGCTACGCCGGATAGTCGAACCTCGGATTCAGGAGGAACAGTGTGGTTTTCGTCCTGGTCGTGGAACTGTGGACCAGCTCTATACTCTCGGCAGGGTCCTTGAGGGTGCATGGGAGTTTGCCCAACCAGTCTACATGTGCTTTGTGGACTTGGAGAAGGCATTCGACCATGTCCCTCGGGAAGTCCTGTGGGGAGTGCTTAGAGAGTATGGGGTATCGGACTGTCTGATTTTGGCGGTCCGCTCCCTGTATGATCAGTGTCAGAGCTTGGTCTGCATTGCCGGCAGTAAGTCGGACACGTTTCCAGTGAGGGTTGGACTCCGCCAAGGCTGCCCTTTGTCACCGATTCTGTTCATAACTTTTATGGACAGAATTTCTAGGCGCAGTCAAGGCGTTGAGGGGATCTGGTTTGGTGGCTGCAGGATTAGGTCTCTGCTTTTTGCAGATGATGTGGTCCTGATGGCTTCATCTGGCCAGGATCTTCAGCTCTCGCTGGATCGGTTTGCAGCCGAGTGTGAAGCGACTGGGATGAGAATCAGCACCTCCAAGTCCGAGTCCATGGTTCTCGCCCGGAAAAGGGTGGAATGCCATCTTCGGGTTGGGGATGAGACCCTGCCCCAAGTGGAGGAGTTCAAGTACCTCGGAGTCTTGTTCACGAGTGGGGGAAGAGTGGGAGTGAGATCAACAGGCGGATCGGTGCGGCATCTTCAGTAATGCGGACGCTGTATCGATCCGTTGTGGTGAAGAAGGAGCTGAGCCGGAAGGCAAAGCTCTCAATTTACCGGTCGATCTACGTTCCCATCCTCACCTATGGTCATGAGCTTTGGGTCATGACCGAAAGGACAAGATCACGGGTACAAGCGGCCGAAATGAGTTTCCTCCGCCGGGTGGCGGGTCTCTCCCTTAGAGATAGGGTGAGAGGCTCTGTCATCCGGGGGGAGCTCAAAGTAAAGCCGCTGCTCCTCCACATCGAGAGGAGCCAGATGAGGTGGTTCGGGCATCTGGTCAGGATGCCACCCGAACGCCTCCCTAGGAAGGTGTTTCGGGCACGTCCGACCGGTAGGAGGCCACGGGGAAGACCCAGGACACGCTGGGAAGACTATCTCTCCCGGCTGGCCTGGGAACGCCTCGGGATCCCCCGGGAGGAGCTGGACGAAGTGGCTGGGGAGAGGGAAGTCTGGGCTTCCCTGCTTAGGCTGCTGCCCCCGCGACCCGACCTCGGATAAGCGGAAGAAGATGGATGGATGGATGGATGGACTTATTCTTCTGTTGTTTGCATCCTTGACATAGTTTATGGGCATGGATCCAATACCAGGGGCAGTATGGGTCATACCAATGCTGATAATAATTCTTAACATTTTGAAGTAAGAGTATCAATTAAATATTGAAATTATTTCTGCCCCATTTTTTTACTACATATAATATTGTGAGCAACACAAAGTCAATAGTGCAGAATAAGTATACATAAGCAAAAACTACTATTGGCTCTGATTTACATGGGTTAGTTTTTGCAATTTAAGTCCTCCTGTGTCCAAAGATGTATTTCCTGAGTTTGTAAACACTAACAAAAATGCCCCAAAAATCGATTCTCTGGCAATACAAAATATTGATATAATCACTGTCGTTCGACCATATGCTGATTCTATACTTGGTATCGTTACTGTCAATATTTGCATAATTTGCCAATCTGTGTTTACATTCAAGAGCTCTAGTTTAGCGGTTAGTATGGCTTATTGTATCCTCCTACGGTGTGTAGTGTATAGCATGTTCAGCTAGTTCTGTCCTCCAGTGATAATGTGACTTGTAAGAAACTTAACTTTATTTGCTGCGAGGGTCAAATGGGACAAAATAAATATATAAATCATTGTTATTAAAATGTATAAATATGTTATTAAACGTGTCATTCATTTTTGTACTATAAAATTATATGTAATTATTTCATGATGTAATTCAATTTTGAAACATTTAACTAGTTATTAATTGTATTATTTCATTATTCCACAATTTAGTTATTTCATGATTTATTAAATAATTCGATTAATCATTTGTAAATTTTAATCTGTCTTTGTTGTTGTTTTTTTATCCAATTGATTTTATTGTTTTGTTCTTGTACGGTGTCTTTGAGTGCCTCAAAAGGTGCCTTGTAAGTCAAATGTATCATCATTATTATTATTATTAAACTAATTATTGATTTTATAATTGAATTATTTTCTATGATTTAATTAATAAGTTCACGGTTTTTTTCATGATTGAAGTATTTCATTAACTAAATTAATAAATAAATGTACATTTATATAAATACATTAATGACAGATTTAATAACGCATTTATGTATTTATTTCCAATTATGACTAAGTCATGACACATTTAGGTAAATATTCAAAGACGCGTCTATTTGTTGTTGTTTTTTTTTGTCCCATTTGAGCGCCTTGCTGCACCGTGTTGGGGACACTCAGGAATGCCGTTGTCTGTGGCTTCATGGCAATATTTGACCTTTTTTTTCTCCCCGAGTTTGTTATTTTTCTTTCTTTCTGTCTTTCTTTTTTTTGTTTTATATATCATTTTTGTGGGTTACTTGTTTGGGGGGGGGGGGGGGGGGCAAAACATTTGACATTTGTTTAATTGTATTTCTATACTGTATGTGTAAAAAACGCAATAAAAAAAAAAATATATATACATACATAAGTATATATATTTCAGTTTCAATTTATATATATATATATATATATATATATATATATATATATATATGTCTTAATAAGGTTATCCAAAAAATAGTGCTCGATACCGTAGTAGAGCGCAATATATGTATGTGTGGGAAAAAAAATCACAAGACTACTTCATCTCTACAGGCCTGTTTCATGAGGGGTTCCCTCAATCATCAGGAGATTTTAATGGAAGCATTCACATACCATGGTTTATATAGGGCACAGAGTGGGTGGGTACAGGCTGGCGTAGGGGCGTGGTGATTGGCTCATGTGTTACCTAGGAGGTGTTTCCGTCTGTGGCGGCATGCTGATACAATTTCGCTGCACTTGTTGAGGGATGACAGGTCTGGACGGTATATAATAAACAGTTTCTCTTTCAAGCATAGGTTGCATCTTTTATTACCACTATGCAACCTATGCTTGAAAGAGAAACTGTTTATTACCATATTTTCCGCACTATTAGCCGCACCTAAAAACCACAAATTTACTCAAAAGCTGACAGTGCGGCTTATAACCCGGTGCGCTTTATATATGGATTAATATTAAGATTCATTTTCATAAAGTTTAGGTCTCGCAACTACGGTAAACAGCCGCCATCTTTTTTCCCCGTAGAAGAGGAAGCGCGTCTTCTTCTACGCCAAGCAACCGCCAAGGTAAGCACCCGCCCCCATAGAAGAGGAAGCGCTTCTTCTTCTACTGTAAGCAACCACCCGCCCCCGTAGAAGAAGAAGAAGCGCGCGGATATTACGTTTCATTTCCTTTGTGTGTTTACATCTGTAAAGACCACAAAATGGCTCCTACTAAGCGACAGGTTTCTGGTTCATGAAAAGACGTAATCTCTCCATCCGCACACGGACTACTATTTCACAGCAACTGCCTAAAGACTTTCAAGAAAAGCTGGCTACTTTCCGTGCATATTGCAAAAACAAGATAGCTGAAAAAAAGATCCGGCCAGAGAACATTATCAACATGGACGAGGTTCCACTGACTTTTGATATTCCTGTGAACCGCACTGTGGATACAACGGGAGCACGTACGGTGAATATTCGCACCACAGGGAATGAGAAGTCATCCTTCACTGTGGTTCTAGCTTGCCATGCTAATGGCCAGAAACTTCCACCCATGGTGATATTCAAAAGGAAGACCTTGCCAAAAGAGACCTTTCCAGCCGGCGTCATCATAAAAGCTAACTCGAAGGGATGGATGGATGAAGAAAAGATGAGCGAGTGGTTAAGGGAAGTTTACGCGAAGAGGCCGGGTGGCTTTTTTCACGCAGCTCCGTCCATGTTGATATACGACTCCATGCGCGCCCACATCACGCTGGTTTTTAATATATTATTAAAGTTTGACTGACCTATCTGACTGTTTTTTTGACATTCCTTTAGCGCAGTTAGATGCGGCTTATAAAACGGGGCGGCTTATAGGTGGACAAAGTTTTGAAATATGCCGTTCATTGAAGGCGCGGCTTATAACCCAGGGCGGCTTATGGTGCGGAAAATACGGTATATACCGTCCAGACCTGTCATCCCTCAACAAGCGCAGCGAAATTGTATCAGCATGCCGCCAGACGGAAACACCTCCTAGGTAACACATGAGCCAATCACCACGCCCCTACGCCCACTCTGTGCCCTATATAAACCATGGTATGTGAATGCTTCCATTAAAATCTCCTGATGATTGAGGGAACCCCTCATGAAACAGGCCTGTAGAGATGAAGTAGTCTTGTGATTTTTTTTTCCCACACACACATACACATATATATATATATATATATATATATTGACCCTCCACAATTGGCCTACCATGGAGGTGAGAGCTAGTGACTTGCACTGTGGAGGGACATTAGCCGCTAACTTGCTAGCGAGCGACGCGACATTGCTTTGAAATTTGTGGGACATGGCTGAAACGTGCATTGTCATGATATTGGCGAGAGTATTAAGAGTTCCTTCGTCGGCCAAATCATATAATTGATATTGTACAACTTTGATTTTCTGTCTGATTTAAAAAAATGACAGTGTAGAATACCACTACATAAGCCTTCATTGTTACTGGTACCACTGTTCATTTATTACAAGTGTGTGTGTGTGTGTGCAGATGTGTGTAACAGCACCGAGCTGCCGGAGTTTGAGATCATCAGCCTGTTGGAGGAGCAGCTGCCGGTTTATCGTCTGCGAGCGGACACGGTGTACGGCTACGAACGCGATGACTGGCTGCACACGCCCCTGGTGGCCGTGGACACCTCGCTGGACCTGACCTCCGAGCAGATAGAAGAGACTCTTAAATACTTCTGTGAGTCGACACAACTTCATGGCGTTCATTTGAAAATGTAATGTATGTTGGCTGACAAAACCTTTCATTTTGCATGTCACACATTAGCCAAACAATAAAAGCATACATTTTATGAATGGAAGAAACCTATTAAAGTCAATTAAGCATTTTTTTAATCGAATCGTGACCCCAAAGAATCGATATTGAATCGAATCGCGGGACACCCAAAGATTCACAGCCCTAATATTTATATATATACACAGGTAAAAGCCAGAAAATTTGAATATTTTGAAAAACTTGATTTATTTCAGTAATTGCATTCAAAAGGTGTAACTTGTACATTATATTTATTCATTGCACACAGACTGATGCATTCAAATGTTTATTTCATTTCATTTTGATGATTTGAAGTGGCAACAAATGAAAATCCAAAATTCCGTGTGTCACAAAATTAGAATATTAAGGCTAATACAAAAAAGGGATTTTTAGAAATGTTGGCCAGCTGAAAAGTATGAAAATGAAAAATATGAGCATGTACAATACTCAATACTTGGTTGGAGCTCCTTTTGCCTCAATTACTGCGTTAATGCGGCGTGGCATGGAGTCGATGAGTTTCTGGCACTGCTCAGGTGTTATGAGAGCCCAGGTTGCTCTGATAGTGGCCTTCAACTCTTCTGCGTTTTTGGGTCTGGCATTCTGCATCTTCCTTTTCACAATACCCCACAGATTTTCTATGGGGCTAAGGTCAGGGGAGTTGGCGGGCCAATTTAGAACAGAAATACCATGGTCCGTAAACCAGGCACGGGTAGATTTTGCGCTGTGTGCAGGCGCCAAGTCCTGTTGGAACTTGAAATCTCCATCTCCATAGAGCAGGTCAGCAGCAGGAAGCATGAAGTGCTCTAAAACTTGCTGGTAGACGGCTGCGTTGACCCTGGATCTCAGGAAACAGAGTGGACCGACACCAGCAGATGACATGGCACCCCAAACCATCACTGATGGTGGAAACTTTACACTAGACTTCAGGCAACGTGGATCCTGTGCCTCTCCTGTCTTCCTCCAGACTCTGGGACCTCGATTTCCAAAGGAAATGCAAAATTTGCATGGTTGGGTGATGGTTTGGGGTGCCATGTCATCTGCTGGTGTCGGTCCACTCTGTTTCCTGAGATCCAGGGTCAACGCAGCCGTCTACCAGCAAGTTTTAGAGCACTTCATGCTTCCTGCTGCTGACCTGCTCTATGGAGATGGAGATTTCAAGTTCCAACAGGACTTGGCGCCTGCACACAGCGCAAAATCTACCCGTGCCTGGTTTACGGACCATGGTATTTCTGTTCTAAATTGGCCCGCCAACTCCCCTGACCTTAGCCCCATAGAAAATCTGTGGGGTATTGTGAAAAGGAAGATGCAGAATGCCAGACCCAAAAACGCAGAAGAGTTGAAGGCCACTATCAGAGCAACCGGGGCTCTCATAACACCTGAGCAGTGCCAGAAACTCATCGACTCCATGCCACGCCGCATTAACGCAGTAATTGAGGCAAAAGGAGCTCCAACCAAGTATTGAGTATTGTACATGCTCATATTTTTCATTTTCATACTTTTCAGTTGGCCAACATTTCTAAAAATCCCTTTTTTGTATTAGCCTTAAGTAATATTCTAATTTTGTGACACACGGAATTTTGGATTTTCATTTGTTGCCACTTCAAATCATCAAAATTAAATGAAATAAACATTTGAATGCATCAGTCTGTGTGCAATGAATAAATATAATGTACAAGTTACACCTTTTGAATGCAATTACTGAAATAAATCAAGTTTTTCAAAATATTCTAATTTACTGGCTTTTACCTGTATATATGTATATTTATATATATATATATATGAGTTCATCGTTGTGCTGAAAGTGTGGGTGAAATAGTTGGTGGTTTGAAGTGATTGCAGAGAAGTGATGATGATGAAGATGGAGAGGACACAATCAATAACACCTGAGGGGAAGTTGTGTCACAAACTTGACCTGCTCTTGAGAGGAATACTCTCCAAAGTGGCGAGATGACATAAGGAAAAAAGGGAGAGAGAGTTTGTGTGTGTGTGTGTGTGTGTGTGTGTGTGTGTGTGTGTGCGCACGCTAACCTCTTCCTCTTCCTCTGGTGTTTCCACAGTGCTGTGTGCGGACAGAGTGGGCCAGATGACCAAGACCTACAATGACATTGATGCCGTCACACGACTTCTGGAAGAGGTGTTATTTTGTTATTTTGGCCCAATACCACTATTTCTTTCCCCATATTGGACCTTTGAGTATTGGCCCATAACCATATTAATCCCATACAAATGATACCTAGGTGGTCACAGTAATGCATGAAGCTCATGACGCCTGATCTACCAAAGGTTTGCGTGTACTAAAACATGTGCTAACTTGATAGCATACGCTAGTGATGGGTTGATGAGGCGTCATGAAGCGTTTCGACACATTGCAAAACTGTATTGATACTGTGTCGATACTGTGTCACTAAATACTGACATCTGCTGGACATTAAAAATCCCTACAGGCAACCTATGGACCGACTCAACTGACACTGATTTGATGCCCTAGTACAGGGGTCACCAACCTTTTTGAAACCAAAAACTACTTCTTGGGTACTGATTAATGCGAAGGGCTACCAGTTTGATACACACTTAAATAAATAAATATATTGTCATTTGTAAGTTACACGTAAGTGTGATTTAAACAAGAATAGCTAAATAAATACATTTATATATATAAAAAAATGGGTATTTCTGTCTGTCATTCCGTCGTGCATTTTCTTTTCCTTTTACGGAAGGTTTTTTGTAGAGAATAAATGATGAAAAAAACACTTAATTGAACGGTTTAAAAGAGGAGAAAACACGAAAAAAATTAAAATAACATTTTGAAACATAGTTTATCTTCAATTTTGACTCTTTAAAATTCAAAATTCAACCGACAAAAAGAAGAGAAAAACTAGCTCATTTGAATCTTTTTGAAAAAATTCAAAAAAGAATTTATGGAACATCATTAGTAATTTTTCCTGATTAAGATACATTTTAGAATTTTGATGACATGTTTTAAATTGGTTAAAATCCAATCTGCACTTTGTTAGAATATTCAACAAATTGGACCAAGCTATATTTCTAACAAAGACAAATCAGTATTTCTTCTAGATTTTCCAGAACAATTTTAAAAGAAATTCAAAATACTTTGAAATAAGATTTAAATTTGATTCTACAGATTTTCTAGATTTGCCAGAATAATTTTTTTGAATTTTAATCATAGTAAGTTTGAAGAAATATTTCACAAATATTCTTCGTCGAAAAACCAGAAGCTAAAATATTTATTATTCTTTACAATAATAATAAAAAAAAAATTAAAAGGTAAAAAGGTATATTTGTTTAAAAATCCTAAAATCATTTTTAAGGTTGTATTTTTTCTCTAAAATTGTATTTCTAAAAGTAATAAGAAGCAAAGTAAAAAATAAATGAATTTATTTAAACAAGTGAAGACCCATCCATCCATCCATTTTCTACCGCTTATTCCAAGTGAAGACCAAGTCTTTCAAATATTTTCTTGGATTTTCAAATTCTATTTGAGTTTTGTCTCTTTTAAAATTAAAAATGTCGAGCAAAGCGAGACCAGCTTGCTAGTAAATAAATACAATTTAAAAAATAGAGGCAGCTCACTGGTAAGTGCTGCTCTTTGAGCTATTTTTTAGAACAGGCCAGCGGGCGACTGATCTGGTCCTTACGGGCTACCTGGTGACCGCGGGCACCGCGTTGGTGACCCCTGCCCTAGTATATACAATAATATAAACCAAGTCATTGTGTCAGAGTTTGCTGGTGACGAACCCCAAGATGCAGAGAAGGCGGAAGGCGTGATACGGGAAAACATGATTTAATGTTCGAAATAAAGTAAAAACACAAACTAGGAACAGGCAAAATGGAAACAGGAACCAGAAAACAGAAAAACTGGAAATAACAAACGGCTAACAGTAGTGATGGGTCCGGCAACACCGATGCATCGGCGCATGCGTCGAGCTCATAGAGCAAAACCCTGTGTCGGTTTTAGAAAGTCACGTGACCGATCATGAGCTGTTTTGGTCACGTGACCGATACGCCAACTGTGTCGCCTCCTCTGTGCCCTGTGAGCGTCTCTTTTCTACAGCCGGAGAAATCGTCTAAAATGTAATACGTCGGAAAAACTTTTTTTTTAATTTTTTTTAATAAAAATGTGTAAAAAAATTACATTAAAAAAATTCCCAGTCCACAATCATTCACAACACGTTCTCTTAGATGTCCATGTTATGATACATGTTCACATTATTTATTGACTGTATCTAAAAAAGATACAAATATATTTGTATTTAAATAAAGATACGAAATAATCCTAAATGAAATACAATGACTTGGTTTATATTATTATTGTATATACTAGGGCAGGGGTCACCAATGCGGTGCCCGCGGTCACCAGGTAGCCCGTAAGGACCAGATCAGTCGCCCGCTGGCCTGTTCTAAAAATAGCTCAAAGAGCAGCACTTACCAGTGAGCTGCCTCTATTTTTTAAATTTTATTTATTTACTAGCAAGCTGGTCTCGCTTTGCTCGACATTTTTAATTCTAAAAGAGACAAAACTCAAATAGAATTTGAAAATCCAAGAAAATATTTTAAAGACTTGGAATAAGCGGTAGAAAATGGATGGATGGATGGGTCTTCACTTGTTTAAATAAATTCATTTATTTATTTTTTACTTTGCTTCTTATTACTTTTAGAAATACAATTTTAGAGAAAAAATACAACCTTAAAAATGATTTTAGGATTTTTAAACAAATATACCTTTTTACCTTTTAAATTTCTTCCTCTTCTTTCCTGACAATTTAAGTCAATGTTCAAGTAATTTTTTTTGTTTATTATTGTAAAGAATAATAAATATTTTAGCTTCTGGTTTTTCGACGAAGAATATTTGTGAAATATTTCTTCAAACTTACTATGATTAAAATTCCAAAAAATTATTCCGGCAAATCTAGAAAATCTGTAGAATCAAATTTAAATCTTATTTCAAAGTATTCAGAATTTCTTTTAAAATTTTTGTTCTGGAAAATCTAGAAGAAATACTGATTTGTCTTTGTTAGAAATATAGCTTGGTCCAATTTGTTAAATATTCTAACAAAGTGCAGATTGGATTTTAACCAATTTAAAACATGTCATCAAAATTCTAAAATGTATCTTAATCAGGAAAAATTACTAATGATGTTCCATAAATTATTTTTTTAATTTTTTCAAAAAGATTCAAATTAGCTAGTTTTTCTCCTCTTTTTGTCGGTTGAATTTTGAATTTTAAAGAGTCGAAATTGAAGATAAACTATGTTTCAAAATTGTATTTTAATTTTTTTCGTGTTTTCTCCTCTTTTAAACCGTTCAATTAAGTGGTTTTTTCATCATTTATTCTCTACAAAAAACCTTCCGTAAAAGGAAAAAAAAAATGTACGACGGAATGACAGACAGAAATACCCATTTTTTTATATATATAAATGTATTTATTTAGCTATTCTTGTTTAAATCACACTTACGTGTAACTTACAAATGACAATATATTTATTTATTTAAGTGTGTATCAAACTGGTAGCCCTTCGCATTAATCAGTACCCAAGAAGTAGTTTTTGGTTTCAAAAAGGTTGGTGACCCCTGTACTAGGGCATCAAATCAGTGTCAGTTGAGTCGGTCCATAGGTTGCCTGTAGGGATTTTTAATGTCCAGCAGATGTCAGTATTTAGTGACACAGTATCGACACAGTATCAATACAGTTTTGCAATGTGTCGAAACGCTTCATGACGCCTCATCAACCCATCACTAGCTAACAGGATCTGGCTAACAGGAAAACAAGAAGCTAGGAGAAACCAACCGTAAATAGCTATAAGGAACAGCTTACCGCTATGATGACAGCGACAAGGACAGGTAGACACTACAATGACATTGGCAATGACAATCAGGTAGTGATGACAATGATCCAGCAGTGACTGGAGGGTAGGGCAGGTATAAATAGCAGCTGGCTGATTGACACCAGGTGTGGCCAGGTGCCAATCAGCCACAGCTGAGGGGACACAGCACTCAGGGAGACAAGTAGGAAATAAAGACAAAATAAAAGTGCTGGACAGAAAACTAAGACAAACTCAGAGAAAAAACTAAAACACAGTCAAACTGTCAGGGACAAGCCTGACACATTGTATTTCATTTAGGATTATTTCATATCTTCATTTAAATAAAAATATATTTTTATCTTTTTTAGATAGAGTCAATAAATAATGTGAACATGTATCATAACATGGAAATCTAAGAGAACATGTGGATGATTGTAGACTGGGAATTGTTTTAATTTTATTTTTTTACACATTTTTATAAAAAAAAAAAAAAAAAAAAGTTTTTCCGACTTATTACATTTTAGACGATTTCTCTTCTTAGTTATTATTTCTCCGGCTGTAGAAAAGAGCCGCTCACAGGGCACAGAGGAGGCGACACAGTTGGCGTATCGGTCACGTGACCAAAACAGCTCATGATCGGTCACGTGACTTTCTAAAAGCGGTACGCGCACCGACACAGGGTTTCGCTCTATGAGCTCGACGCATGCGCCGATGCATCGGTGTTGCCGGACCCATCACTAGCATACGCAGAGCTGATCTACTAAACTTGTGAGCAGGGGATTGTGTTTCTTTAGTGAGCAGAATAAGGTGCACAATACATTTAGCATGTCTGTCTTCATGAATATGCAGAATATTTGCTGATCATCACAATACTGGGAGGGGAACATGCCAATTCAATTATTTAGCACGCGCAATGTGATTAATCAAGACAGATCACTGTTCTGCGGGTCCTATTTTGCTTCTTTATTTAGCACGTCTGAGAATGATGCGCAAACTGACAGCTGACAAATATGTCAACATATTTGGACTGTCAGAAATGTGAAAGAAAATAGACATATTGTCTATTCAGCAATATAGTTGTATAATTGTATAGACTTCCGGACGGCTTCGAAGCAATTCTGGACCACCATCCGCCGCCTCAGGAAGGGGAAGCAGTGCAGTGTCAACACCGTGTATGGTGGGGATGGTGCTCTGCTGACCTCGACTGCGGATGTTGTGGATCGGTGGAGGGAATACTTCGAAGACCTCCTCAATCCCACCAACACGTCTTCCTATGAGGAAGCAGTGCCTGGGGAGTCTGTGGTGGGCTCTCCTATTTCTGGGGCTGAGGTTGCCGAGGTAGTTAAAAAGCTCCTCGGTGGCAAGGCCCCGGGGGTGGATGAGACCCGCCCGGAGTTCCTTAAGGCTCTGGATGTTGTGGGGCTGTCTTGGTTGACAAGACTCTGCAACATCGCGTGGACATCGGGGGCGGTACCTCTGGATTGGCAGACCGGGGTGGTGGTTCCTCTCTTTAAGAAGGGGAACCGGAGGGTGTGTTCCAACTATCGTGGGATCACACTCCTCAGCCTTCCCGGTAAGGTCTATTCAGGTGTACTGGAGAGGAGGCTACGCCGGATAGTCGAACCTCGGATTCAGGAGGAACAGTGTGGTTTTCGTCCTGGTCGTGGAACTGTGGACCAGCTCTATACTCTCGGCAGGGTCCTTGAGGGTGCATGGGAGTTTGCCCAACCAGTCTACATGTGCTTTGTGGACTTGGAGAAGGCATTCGACCGTGTACCCCGGGAAGTCCTGTGGGGAGTGCTCAGAGAGTATGGGGTAACGGACTGTCTTATTGTGGCAGTTCGCTCCCTGTATAATCAGTGCCAGAGCTTGGTCCGCATTGCCGGCAGTAAGTCGGACACGTTTCCAGTGAGGGTTGGACTCCGCCAAGGCTGCCCTTTGTCACCGATTCTGTTCATAACCTTTATGGACAGAATTTCTAGGCGCAGTAAGGGCGTTGAGGGGATCTGGTTTGGTGGCTGCAGGATTAGGTCTCTGCTATTTGCAGATGATGTGGTCCTGATGGCTTCCTCTGGCCAAGATCTTCAGCTCTCGCTGGATCGGTTCGCAGCCGAGTGTGAAGCGACTGGGATGGGAATCAGCACCTCCAAGTCCGAGTCCATGGTTCTCTCCCGGAAAAGGGTGGAGTGCCATCTCCGGGTTGGGGAGGAGATCTTGCCCCAAGTGGAGGAGTTCAAGTACCTCGGAGTCTTGTTCACGAGTGGGGGAAGAGTGGATCGTGAGATCGACAGGCGGATCGGTGCGGCGTCTTCAGTAATGCGGACGCTGTATCGATCCGTTGTGGTGAAGAAGTAGCTGAGCCGGAAGGCAAAGCTCTCCATTTACCGGTCGATCTACGTTCCCATCCTCACCTATGGTCATGAGCTTTGGGTCATGACCGAAAGGACAAGATGACGGGTACAAGCGGCCGAAATGAGTTTCCTCCGCCGGGTGGCGGGGCTCTCCCTTAGAGATAGGGTGAGAAGCTCTGTCATTCGGTAGGAGCTCAAAGTAAAGCAGCTGCTACTCCACATGGAGAGGAGCCAGATGAGGTGGTTCGGGCATCTGGTCAGGATGCCACCCGAACGCCTCCCTAGGAAGGTGTTTCGGGCACGTCCGACCGGTAGGAGGCCACGGGGAAGACCCAGGACACGCTGGGAAGACTATGTCTCCCGGCTGGCCTGGGTCTGGGAGAGAATTGTGACTTGAATTCCCTGGGAGGAACAACTGGTCCAAAACGCAACAATTTGGGGGCCCGTCCGGGCGACACGCTGAGAATTGGACACCTCTTGCACTCTTCTGGACAGACTCAATTGTTGGCCAAACATAAAACAAGGTAAGCAGAGCCTTTTTCTAAAATCTGCTTTAGGAGTCTGTCTTGAAGTATGTAAGTCAAACACTGTTTGTACCCCAGACACAGAGTGGACATTTTGATAGATTGGTTGCATTTTGCCTTGTCCGTCATTGCATATGGTGGCCAACTCATGTCATTGCGTCTTAAATCTTTCACCTGTGACTAGAATGGTTGGAGGTTCAAGTCCTTTCGTATGTTATATTCTTGGGTTAGAGTCCGTTTGAATAATACGATAAAGATGGAGGTTCAAGTCCTTTCGTATGTTATATTCTTGGGTTAGAGTCCGTTTGAATAATACGATAAAGATGGAGGTTCAAGTCCTTTCGTATGTTATATTCTTGGGTTAGAGTCCGTTTGAATAATACGATAAAGATAGATTACCGTGACGGGCTGCTTCACTGACGAGTAAGCAAATAGTCGGGTGTGGCTCGCCCTGGGGGTTTGGTCTCCCCTAAAAGAGTTCTGGGTTCAAGTCCTTTTGTATGATACAATAAAGAGCACAGGTGAAGATTGAGAAAAAATAGACGAAAAACTGCCAGAACTTTACTGTAAAAAAAAAGAAAAACATTTTAGAGTTTATAGTAAAATAACACTAAACTGAATTTTACCACAAAAAACAGTGGTACAATTTATTCGATTACACAATTTTTCTTCCTTCAATGTACATAATCAATATATATAGTAATCAAATGCTTAGGCAATTGTGTAACAATATTATTAAGCAATTCCAATATTCATATAACATTCACTGTTTTATTTTATATATATATACATACCTGCCAACTTTTGAAATCAGAAAAACTTAGTAGCCAGGGTCCAGGGGCCGCAGGCCCCGGTAGGTCCAGGACAAAGTCCTGGTGGGGGGTTCAGGCTTCGCCCCCCGACGCAAAATGATTGATTGCATTCAGACAGGTTAAAATGTTGCTAAAACCATCACTTTTCTATCAGTCACAGTGACTTTTCAAAACAAAAATATTACAGCAAAAATCATATGGGTTGATTGACATGTTTATTCTGTAAGCTAACTTCAATAGTTTGAAATTATTTTGACAGTTAATGCCAGTTATCCTGTCAACCTTTCACAAGACTTCAATTTGTTAATTGAAAGTATAAACAGTATAAACACTTTTTACAGTAAACAAATGGTAAAACAGTACTAAACAATTCCATAAAAAAAAAAAATTGGTGTCATTATTAACTTTCTGTCCAAGCTTGTATAATCTACTGCCTTGTTCAATTGTATAAAATATTCTGTGCCTAAAATTCACATTTCTATCACAATTATCATACTGTAAACATGGTAAGCTAACTTCATTAAAATTAATAGTCCTGTCAATAGCATGGAATTACAATTCAAATGTCGTTTTTTTGTAAGCCTTTCAAAAGAATTCAAAATATGAAAAATTAATGAAAATTAATTGAAGCCATCAGACACTTGAAAAGTGGCACATCACATCTCTAATGTAATCATTTTAACTTTTCAACAGAAATAGCGCTGCAAAAATATTAAGGACATACTTCTGTATTTTGGTAGTTATGCTGTCAACATTTAACAAGATTTCTTCAACTTGGACTTGAAAGCATAAATAGTATAAACACTTTTAACAGTATAACAGTACTAAACAATTCCAATAGATAACATTGGTGTCATTACCTTTTTGTGGCTAAAATCCAAATTTAGCAACGGCATTAGACTTGTGTTTTTTTGTCCTGACGTGGTCTTTTACATCGCTAATTCCTCCGTGTCCGATCGAAAAATCTTGTCTGCACAAGGTGCAATTCGTGCAGTTTTCACCCTTTTTGGAACGGATAATTATTCCCGGATAGGCTTTTGAATATTCTTCACGGAATGACTGCGGTTTTCTTTTCGGTTTAAGACTCGTTTGCGATTTTTCTCCGGCTGATTCCATGATCGTTCGCTCGTTTGGAAACAATGGGCAACAGGTGCCTCGTGCTTGGCAGCGGTGCTATAAATAGCCTCGCGCATTTAAAAAAAATTTTTTTTTTTAATTAATGAAAAACCGTATTTTTTATCACTGCAACCGTAACCCGGAATAGGTTGATGAAAACCGTACTAATTACGGGAAAACCGGAGTAGTTGGCAGGTATGCAAAACTGTCAGTTCAGTCGCCAGAATTTTACCACAAAAAACAGTGGTACAATTTATTTGATTACACAATTTTTCTTCCTTCAGTGTACATAATCAATATATATAGTAATCAAATGCTTAGGCAATTGTGTAACAATATTATTAAGCAATTCCAATATTCATATAACATTCACTGTTTTATTTTATATATATATATACACGTGATGGTGGGCCGATATCAGGACACTATGATGATTACCTGAACAGGAAGTATCTACAGCCATGTCTTCTTGGTGTTTTAGAAAGAGAGAGATCTGGAGTTGGCGGCAAGGATCGGTCAGTCCCTCCTGAAGAAGAACCGGGTTCTGACGGAGCGGAACGACTATCTGGAGGAGCAAGTGGGACAAATGACGGAGGAGGTGGGCACGCTCAGGTCTAAGCGAGCATGCTGGACTGGTCTCGGGCCCTGAACAAGACCTCTTCCAGGTGGCACAGCTGCACCATGAGCTGAACCTGAAGGACGAGCTGCTGCAGTTCTACACCAACGCTGCCGAGGAGAGCGAGGAGGAGTCGGGCGCTTCCCCAACGTCAGCACGGAGTCCCTCGCATCAATCCACCCAAAGCCGCCCCGCATGTGCAGTAGTGCTGGGAGCCTTACCTTGTGTTTACCTTTCTTGAAGGGGCAGGAAGAGTCGAGCGGATGCTGCGTCCGGACTGTTCCTGAGCGACACGCTGCAGAAGAAACTCCGAGAGCTTGAAGAAGAGAACCTGTCCCTGCGATCTGAGGTCACTGTGCACACCAAGAAAAAAACAGTCCCTCCATTTTACAGCTCAGTCGCCAGAATAATCATGTTTCCATTGTAAAAAGACACCGTAGATTTGATGGTAAAAGATCATTTTTCCAAAAAGCTGGCAGCTCTGTGGGCAGAACTTTACTGGTACCCAGAGGTGGGTAGAGTAGCCAGAAATTGTACTCAAGTAAGAGTACTGTTACTTTAGAGATTTATTACTCAAGTAAAAGTAAGGAGTAGTCACCCAAATATTTACTTGAGTAAAAGTAAAAAGTATGTTGTGAAAAAACTACTCAAGTACTGAGTAACTGATGAGTAACATACACACACACACATATATATATATATATATACATACATTGATATATACAGTATATAATTTATATTTATTTTGCCGTTTTTGTTTACATGTTAAAGGTGTTTTAATGAATATACAGTAATCAGGCAGTAGTGATGATAACGTCCACGTTTTCAAATGGAGGAGAAAAAAAGTTCCTCCTTTCTGTCTAATACCACATGAAAGTGGTTGGTTTTTGGCTTCTTATTTGTCCAGCTTCCATATTCGTTTTTATACACTTTACAAGAAATACATTGGCGGCAAACTCCGTAGCTTGCTAGCTTGTTTGCGCTGGCTTTCGGAGACTCTTATTTTGAAAGCGCACGCGCGACGGAGCGGCACCTTTATTGTGAAGACAGGAACTGTGCAGTCAGTCTTTAGGCTTTTGACGGGATGTACGGTTGAAATAAAAAAGGGTCTTTTTTCCTTCACACTTTTGACTGATTGATTGGAACTTGTATTAGTAGATTGCACAGTACAGTACATATTCCGTACAATTGACCACTAAATGGTAACACCCGAATACGTTTTTCAACTTGTTTAAGTCAGGTCATGTGACCGCCTGGCTCTGTTTGATTGGTCCAACGTCACCAGTGAC
>NC_084568.2:40445000-40532500 GCF_033978685.3 Nerophis lumbriciformis | reverse complement strand
CAACAACAACATTGTAAACAACAGTATAAGGTGTATGCATTTCACAACAATAACAACATTGTAAAGAATAGTATAAGGTGTATGCCTTTCACAACAACAACAACATTGTAAACAACAGTATAACGTGTATGCATTTAACAACAACATTGTAAACAACAGTATAAGGTGTATGCATTTCACAACAATAACAACATTGTAAACAACATTGTAAACAACAGTATAATGTGTATGCATTTCACAACAACAACATTGTAAACAACAGTATAAGGTGTATGCATTTCACAACAACAACAACATTGTAAACAACAGTATAACGTGTATGCATTTCACAACAACAACAACATTGTAAACAACAGTATAAGGTGTATGCATTTCACAACAACAACAACATTGTAAACAACAGTATAAGGTGTATGCATTTCACAACAACAACAACATTGTAAACAACAGTATAAGGTGTATGCATTTCACAACAACAACAACAACATTGTAAACAACAGTATAAGGTGTATGCATTTCACAACAACAACAACATTGTAAACAACAGTATAAGGTGTATGCATTTCCCAACAACAACAACACGACAACGTTCACACTGCAGGGTCCAATGTCCAGTTCGGATTTTTTGTCAAAACCAATCTTTTTTAGCGGCCATTCACGTTACAAAAAAAAGGGATTACTAATGTGAATGCAATCCGACTCGCCTGCGGACACGACGTCACGCAGTGTTTACGGAAGTAAACATGGCTTCAACTCCACTCCATCTCACTGCTGGCACATTTTTGTGGCAATTTCAAGGATTTTGTGCAATCAAAGTCAACATTTTCTGCACCGAATGATTGTGTGTAGAAGATTAAGAAGGAAGAGGACAAGTTTTTGTGATATATATATATATGTATTTATTTATGTATATATATATATATATATATATATATATATATATTAGAGATGCGCGGATAGGCAATTATTTCATCCGCAACCGCATCACAAAAGTCGTCAACCATCCGCCATCCACCCGAACCAACATTTTATCAAAACCACACCCGCCCACACCCGCCCGTTGTTATATATCTAATATAGACGATGCAGGGCATTAGTGAGGTTATAAAGCTTTTGCCTGTTAAAGAAAGGAGACTGATCCAATTTAGCAGAGACATTCAATGCGTGCCACGCATTAATATCTCTTGGCCACGCATTAGTGGCTAAGAGATATTAATGCGTGATAATATTATTTATCATTATTATAATATTATTGTCATTTCCATTAAGAAAGTGTTGACTATTGTTGCCAATGCCCTCAGATAGTGCGTTCCTCAAACTTTGTGTGCGCAGTTGCAGCAAGCAGAACGAGGCTTTTAAGAAGTTAAAAAAATGTTTTAGAAAGACTAGGCCTATATTTTCGTTAGGTAAAAAAAATGTTCTGAATTTATTTCAATGAATATTAACTTGTTAACGTTATAATGCTCAAATAGGGACGAGGGCGGGGTGCACAGTGAAGCAGTGAACAATTTCGCGACAAAGATGAACCTTTATTGATTGATCTGCAGCCATGACAAAATATCAGACAATCTCCATTGTCAACGACAGGCAGGAAAATAAAGATAAACACATAGCCTATGTTGTAGGCATAGGCATAGGCTCATACCTTTTTAAGTTGAAATAAAAAAAAAAAAAAATAATGTGCCTCATAAGCCTTAGGCTGTCAATCACGCACATAAACTTAAATTATACAATAACATATGTATGTCATATCTATTTAAACTAAAATAAATTAAATAAATAATAATAATAAATGACCTGCAACTTATTGGCCAAGGCAAATAGCTGAAGGGGGGAAATCAAACCCATCAGACTGCACTTTATCATCAAACTTGAATTATAATGAAAATAGACGGTCGCGACAAACAAAGCAGGCTAAATATCCTTACATTGTCGCCAATCGGAAATGCGCTTCACTTGAAAGCGAGGCCAAATAATTATTAACACATAGTAGTAAATCTCCAATAGAAAAAACCCACAATAAACAACGCAATTGCCTTAATTCCTTTGCATTGTAGTGCGCCCAAACAACATGTAACCATCAAAATTATTTAGCTGACCAAACTCAATATAGGTTAGACATGGGCTTATTTGGTATAGCCTATAGGTAACGTAGACTAATTCCTTTAACATATCCAACCGTATGTCTACTTACTTTTTTTTTTGTTAGCACTGTGCAGGAATAAAATGGCATCTACAGTGCCAGGATTCATGCGAGAGCGCCTGGCCTCTAAAATGCGCCCTGCTGCGCTGAAGGAGCGCTAAACTTGCGCCACTTGTTGCTGGGACGCGGTGCCTGATGAAAAATTGACTGTTTCAAAGAGTGCTGCTCGTTTTTCGCATGTGGGTAACAACATTTATCTATGTATATATATTTCCAAATTGGTTCAACCGCAACCCGCCCGCATCTATTTAAAATCTATTTTTACCCGCCCGACCCGCGGTTTATCCGCGGACTCCGCGGTTGTGTCCGCAAACCGCGCATCTCTAATATATATATATATATATATATATACACACACACACACACACACATTTAAGTTAAGTTAAAGTAGCAATGATTGTCACACACACACACTAGGTATGGTGAAATGTGTCCTCTGCATTCGACCCATCCCCTTGATCACCCCCTGGGAGGTGAGGGGAGCAGTGAGCAGCAGCAGTGCCGCGCCCGGGAATCATTTTTGGTGATTTATATACAGGTAAAAGCCAGTAAATTAGAATATTTTGAAAAACTTGATTTATTTCAGTAATTGCATTCAAAAGGTGTAACTTGTACATTATATTTATTCATTGCACACAGACTGATGCATTCAAATGTTTATTTCATTTAATTTTGATGATTTGAAGTGGCAACAAATGAAAATCCAAAATTCCGTGTGTCACAAAATTAGAATATTACTTAAGGCTAATACAAAAAAGGGATTTTTAGAAATGTTGGCCAACTGAAAAGTATGAAAATGAAAAATATGAGCATGTACAATACTCAATACTTGGTTGGAGCTCCTTTTGCCTCATTTACTGCGTTAATGCGGCGTGGCATGGAGTCGATGAGTTTCTGGCACTGCTCAGGTGTTATGAGAGCCCAGGTTGCTCTGATGGTGGCCTTCAACTCTTCTGCGTTTTTGGGTCTGGCATTCTGCATCTTCCTTTTCACAATACCCCACAGATTTTCTATGGGGCTAAGGTCAGGGGAGTTGGCGGGCCAATTTAGAACAGAAATACCATGGTCCGTAAACCAGGCACGGGTAGATTTTGCGCTGTGTGCAGGCGCCAAGTCCTGTTGGAACTTGAAATCTCCATCTCCATAGAGCAGGTCAGCAGCAGGAAGCATGAAGTGCTCTAAAACTTGCTGGTAGACGGCTGCGTTGACCCTGGATCTCAGGAAACAGAGTGGACCGACACCAGCAGATGACATGGCACCCCAAACCATCACTGATGGTGGAAACTTTACACTAGACGTCAGGCAACGTGGATCCTGTGCCTCTCCTGTCTTCCTCCAGACTCTGGGACCTCGATTTCCAAAGGAAAT
This sequence comes from Nerophis lumbriciformis, assembly GCF_033978685.3. Taxonomy (NCBI): domain Eukaryota; kingdom Metazoa; phylum Chordata; class Actinopteri; order Syngnathiformes; family Syngnathidae; genus Nerophis; species Nerophis lumbriciformis. The sequence goes on along the minus strand of NC_084568.2, from coordinate 40,528,929 downwards.
GCAAAATTTGCTTTCGTCAGAAAACATGACTTTGGACCACTCAGCAGCAGTCCAGCTCTTTTTTTCCTTAGCCCAGGTGAGACGCTTTGCGCGCTGTTTCTTGGTCAACAGTGGCTTGACACGAGGTATGCGGCAGTTGAAACCCATGTCTTTCAAGCGTCTCTTGGTGGTGGATCTTGAAGCACTGACTCCAGCAGCTGTCCACTCCTTCTGAATCTCCTCCACATTTTTGAATGGTTTTTTTTTCACAATCTTGACCAGGGCGCGGTGATCCCTATCGCTTGTACACTTTTTCTGACCACAGTTTTTCCTTCCCTTTGCCTCTCCATTAATGTGTTTGGACACAGAGCTCTGAGAACAGCCAGCCTCTTCAGCAATAACCTTTTGTGTCTTTCCCTCCTTGTGCAATGTGTCGATGGTTGCCTTTTGGACAGCTGTCAAATCTGAAGTCTTCCCCATGTTTGTGTAGGCTTCAGAACTGGACTGAGAGACCATTTAAAGCCCTTTGCAGGTGTTTTGAGTTAATCAGCTGATTAGTTTGTGGCACCAGGTGTCTTCCAAATTTAACCCTTACACAATATTCTAATTTTGTGACACACGGAATTTTGGATTTTCATTTGTTGCCACTTCAAATCATCAAAATTAAATGAAATAAACATTTGAATGCATCAGTCTGTGTGCAATGAATAAATATAATGTACAAGTTACACCTTTTGAATACAATTACTGAAATAAATCAAGTTTTTCAAAATATTCTAATTTACTGGCTTTTACCTGTATGTATCTGCCTTTCCAAGTGAGCTGAGCCAGGACAGGTGATGCACTTTCAAACGCACGTCCGACTCCAACTTAAGTCTCTCAAAAATTAGCTTTATTTGCAAAAAGATCTTCTTTCCATCGGTCCATCCAAGGTGAACAAAAACAACTTGAACTACATACAAAGCTATAAACAAAAAACTAAGCTCCAGTGTTTTCACCGCCAGTCTGTCAACCCCACATTTGTCCAGTCAACTTCACCTGTGCGCCCGATATGCTCTATGTTGTATGATCTATATGCTATATGCTCTCCTCACAATGTCAATGACTTTCTAATTCAATAAATTCACTTGCAATACATCAAAACATATTTCCATGGCAATTCAAAAAACGAATAATTTAACTTAATACATGCAGTACTAGAGAAATACAAACATGGCCACCACAACCACAATGACATAAAACTAAAGTACAGCAGCACAACAGGCCCAAGTATTCATCAAACACCACCACAACGACCAAATGACCAACACTAAAGTGCATTAGCGCAGTAGGCCCAAGCATTCATCAAGCAACAAATAATTTAACTTAATAATATATGCAGGACTGCAGAAACTTAAATAACACAAAAATGACTCAATGGTAAACGTGTTATACTTGTGTAGCGCTTTTCTACCTTCAAGGTACTCAAAGCGCTTTAACACTATTTCCACATTCACCCATTCACACACACATTCACACACTGATGGCGGGAGCTGCCATGCAAGGCCCTAACCACCACCCATCAGGAGCAAGGGTGAAGTGTCTTGCTCAAGGACACAACAGACGTAACGAGGTTGGTAGAAGGTGGGGATCGAACCAGGAAACCTCAGGTTGCTGGCACGGCCACTTTCCCAACCGCGCCACACCGTCCCCCGACTACCACAATATATATATACATAAACAATAATATATATATATATATATACATATATATATATATACATATATATTTATATATATATACATATATGTATATATATATATATACATATATGTATATGTATATATATATATATATATATACATATATATATATATATATACTGTATATATATATATATATATATATATATATATATATATATATATATATATATATATATGACACTATTTATTTTTAGTACCCCCGCTGACATGCGGCTAGCAGCTAATTATGTGTATCCATCAGAGGTGGGTAGAGTAGCCAGAAATTGTACTCAAGTAAGAGTACTGTTACTTTAGAGATTTATTACTCAAGTAAAAGTAAGGAGTAGTCACCCAAATATTTACTTGAGTAAAAGTAAAAAGTATGTTGTGAAAAAACTACTCAAGTACTGAGTAAATGATGAGTAACATATACACACACACACACATATATATATATATATATATATATATATATATATATATATACACACATATATATACATACATTGATATATACAGTATATAATTTATATTTATTTATTTTGCCGTTTTTGTTTACATGTTAAAGGTGTTTTAATGAATATACATGCATGTTTAACACATATAGATTCCTTTCTTTTATGAAGACAAGAATATAAGTTGGTGTATTACCTGATTCTGATGACTTGCATTGATTGTAATCAGACAGTAGTGATGATAACGTCCACGTTTTCAAATGGAGGAGAAAAAAAGTTCCTCCTTTCTGTCTAATACCACCTGAAAGTGGTTGGTTTTTGGCTTCTTATTTGTCCAGCTTCCATATTCGTTTTTATACACATTACAAGAAATACATTGGCGGCAAACTCCGTCGCTTGCTAGCTTGTTTGCGCTGGCTTTCGGAGACTCTTATTTTGAAAGCGCAGGCGCGATGGAGCGGCACTTTTATTGTGAAGACAGGAACTGTGCAGTCAGTCTTTAGGCTTTTGACGGGATGTACGGTTGAAATAAAAAAGGGTCTTTATTCCTTCACGCTTTTGATTGATTGATTCAAACTTTTATTAGTAGATTGCACAGTACAGTACATATTCCGTACAATTGACCACTAAATGGTAACACCCCAATAAGTTTTTCAACTTATCAGGTCATGTGACCCCTGGCTCTGTTTGATTGGTCCAACGTCACCAGTGACTGCATCTGATTGGTGGAACGGAGTGAACGTCACCAGTGACTGTATTTGTTGAAACGCAGGCACTATGAAGGTCTGTCTGACAGACCAAAACAAACAAAGCGTGCATTAACAGATCGATCAAAATTAGTAGCGAGTAGCGAGCTGAATGTAGATAAAAGTAGCGGAGTAAAAGTAGCGTTTCTTCTCTATAAATATACTCAAGTAAAAGTAAAAGTATGTTGCATTAAAACTACTCTTAGAAGTACAATTTATCCCAAAAGTTACTCAAGTAGATGTAACGGAGTAAATGTAGCGCGTTACTACCCACCTTTGGTATCCATACACAGTGTTAATAATAATCACCTCCATTACTACAAATAAACTGCATTTCGTAGAATGGTAGGTAATGTTATCACTGGAGGACAAGGCTAAACATGTTACACACCGAGGGCAAACCAGGAGCAGGCATGCTAACCGCTAAGCTAGCTTGAAACAAGAGAAGAAATAAGCGCTTAGTAAAGTTCAAGAAGTGTAGATGGGAGCAGGAAGTAAGCAGTTGTTAACAGGAAATGTTAGGGAGAGGATAATATAACAACTACAACATTGTCACCGTCAGTCCACGAAGGCGCTTCCATCCATACATTGGTGTCTATACCAAAGGTAGTATCAGTATATGATCCATATGGAGTGATCATTTTTTGTTGTTTTGTTGATGTTTACAAAGTGTGTGGACTGTGAAGAAGGGGAAGTAGATATTTGCTTTGGCTTGATCAAACAATTGGACGTGAATAAGGAAGTAGTTGAAATAAGGTGTGGCCCTCACAACAATGAATCAATACCTGTGATCCAGCCATCTCACTCATGGACGATGGGTACGGGAAATGTGCAGCATAAAATCCTGTTGGGAACATCCCTGGTTTTAAAGTTAAAAAGTTCAAGTTACGACTTCCGGACGGCTTTGAAGCGATTCTGCACCATCATCCGCCGCCTCAGGAAGGGGAAGCAGTGCACTATCAACACCGTGTATGGTGAGGATGGTGTTCTGCTGACCTCGACTGTGGATGTTGTGGATCGGTGGAGAGAATACTTCGAAGACCTCCTCAATCCCACCAACACGTCTTCCTATGAGGAAGCAGTGCCTGGGGAATCTGTGGTGGGCTCTTCTATTTCTGGGGCTGAGGTTGCTGAGGTAGTTAAAAAGCTCCTCGGTGGCAAGGCCCCGGGGATGGATGAGATCCGCCCGGAGTTCCTTAAGGCTCTGGATGCTATGGGGCTGTCTTGGTTGACAAGACTCTGCAGCATCGCGTGGACATCGGGGGCGGTACCTCTGGATTGGCAGACCGGGGTGGTGGTTCCTCTCTTTAAGAAGGGGAACCGGAGGGTGTGTTCTAACTATCGTGGGATCACACTCCTCAGCCTTCCCGGTAAGGTCTATTCAGGTGTACTGGAGAGGAGGCTACGCCGGATAGTCGAACCTCGGATTCAGGAGGAACAGTGTGGTTTTCGTCCTGGTCGTGGAACTGTGGACCAGCTCTATACTCTCGGCAGGGTCCTCGAGGGTGCATGGGAGTTTGCCCAACCAGTCTACATGTGCTTTGTGGACTTGGAGAAGGCATTCGACCGTGTCCCTTGGGAAGTCCTGTGGGGAGTGCTCAGAGAGTATGGGGTATCGGACTGTCTGATTGTGGCAGTCCGCTCCCTGTATGATCAGTGCCAGAGCTTAGTCCGCATTGCCGGTAGTAAGTCGGACACGTTTCCAGTGAGGGTTGGACTCCGCCAAGGCTGCCCTTTGTCACCCATTCTGTTCATAACTTTTATGGACAGAATTTCTAGGCGCAGTCAAGGCGTTGAGGGGATCCGGTTTGGTGGCTGCAGGATTAGGTCTCTGCTTTTTGCAGATGATGTGGTCCTGATGGCTTCATCTGGCCAGGATCTTCAGCTCTCGCTGGATCGGTTCGCAGCCGAGTGTGAAGCGACTGGGATGAGAATCAGCACCTCCATGGTTCTCGCCCGGAAAAGGGTGGAGTGCCATCTCCGGGTTGGGGAGGAGATCTTGCCCCAAGTGGAGGAGTTCAAGTACCTCGGAGTCTTGTTCACGAGTGAGGGAAGAGTGGATCGTGAGATCGACAGGCGGATCGGTGCGGCATCTTCAGTAATGTGGACGCTGTATCGATCCGTTGTGGTGAAGAAGGAGCTGAGCCGGAAGGCAAAGCTCTCAATTTACCGGTCGATCTTCGTTCCCTTCCTCACCTATGGTCATGAGCTTTGGGTCATGACCGAAAGGACAAGATCACGGGTACAAGCGGCTGAAATGAGTTTCCTCCGCCGGGTGGCGGGGCTCTCCCTTAGAGATAGGGTGAGAAGCTCTGCCATCCGGGGGGAGCTCAAAGTAAAGCCGCTGCTCCTCCACATCGAGAGGAGCCAGATGAGGTGGTTCGGGCATCTGGTCAGGATGCCACCCGATCGCCTCCCTCGGGAGGTGTTTAGGGCACGTCCGACCGGTAGGAGGCCACGGGGAAGACCCAGGACACGTTGGGAAGACTATGTCTCCCGGCTGGCCTGGGAACGCCTCGGCATCCCCCGGGAAGAGCTGGACGAAGTGGCTGGGGAGAGGGAAGTCTGGGAATCCCTGCTTAGGCTGCTGCCCCCGCGACCCGACCTCGGATAAGCGGAAGAAGATGGATGGATGGATGGAAAGTTCAAGTTAAAGTAGCAATGATTGTCTCTCACACACACACACACACACACACACACACACACACACACACACACACACACACACACACACACACACACACACACACACACACACACTAGGTGTGGCGAAATGATTCTCTGCATTTGACCCATCACCCTTGATCACCTCCCCACCATTAACTGGAGCCTAATGTGGCCCCTGGCTCTCCGTATGCATGATTTGGGGCGGTATAGCGGCCGTGCCAGCAACTTGAGGGTTGCAGGTTCGATCCCCGCATCCGCCATCCTAGTTACTGCCGTTGTGTCCTTGGGCAAGACACTTTACCCACCTGCTCCCAGTGCCACCCACACTGCTTTAAATGTAACTTAGATATTGGCTTTCACTATGACTTAGACTGGTCACTTTTAGTCTTAGACTTAGATTGGCCACACCTAGTCTTAGACTGGTCACATCTAGTCTTACACTTAGATTGGTCACATGTAGTATTGGACTTAGATTGGTCACATCTAGTCTTAGACTTAGATTGGTCACATCTAGTCTTAGACTTAGATTGGTCACATCTTAGACTGGTCACTTTTAGTCTTAGACTTAGATTGGCCACACCTAGTCTTAGACTGGTCACATCTAGTCTTACACTTAGATTGGTCACATGTAGTCTTAGATTTAGATTGGTCACATCTAGTCTTAGACTTAGATTGGTCACATCTAGTCTTAGACTTAGATTGGTCACATCTTAGACTGGTCACTTTTAGTCTTAGACTTAGATTGGCCACCCCTAGTCTTAGACTGGTCACATCTAGTCTTACACTTAGATTGGTCACATGTAGTCTTAGACTTAGATTGGTCACATCTAGTCTTAGACTTAGATTGGTCACATCTAGTCTTGACTTAGACTGATCACATCCAGTCTTGACTTAGACTGATCACACCTAGTTTTAGACTGGTCACATTTTGTCTTAGACTCAGATTGGTCACATCTAGTCTTAGACTGGTCACACCTAGTCTTAGACTGGTCACGGTATAGCTCGGTTGGTAGAGCGGCCGTGCCAGCAACTTGAGGGTTCCAGGTTCGATCCCCGCTTCTGCCATCCTAGTCACTGCCGTTGTGTCCTTGGGCAAGACACTTTACCCACCTGCTCCCAGTGCCACCCACACTGCTTTAAATGTAACTTAGATATTGGCTTTCACTATGTAAAGCGCTTTGAGTCACTAGAGAAAAGCACTATATAAATATAATTCACTTCACATTTTGCTATTTCATCCAAAAAATATAATATACTTGTCAAGACTTGGTCCGGGGTGTGTGCTTTTCCGGGATGCAACGGAAAGTTGGCTCGGGCGAGACGGGAATGAAGGTACATGATTTATTTATTATTATCAAAAAAAGGAATAAATGAAAGCGCGCACAGTGGCGGAGAATAAACTATGAAACCAAAAGACTATAGCAAAAAAGTACAAATGAAAAGCACGCACAGTGGCGGAGAACAAACTATGACAAACAAAAAGACTATAAACATGGAACAAAAACTTACTTTGACAAGGGACATGAAGCAGGATCTTAGAGGATGAAGAGAGTACATAAGCATAAATGTGGAGAGGTCGTCAGGACGAACAACAGAAAATGAAAAGCTTAAATAACAGACATGATTAACGAAAACAGGTGCGTGACTCAAAACGTGAAACAGGTGCGTGACGTGACAGGTGAAAACTAATGGTTGCTATGGTGACAAACAAGAGTGCACAATGAGTCCAAACGTGGAACAGGTGAAACTAATGGGTAATCATGCAAACAAGACAAGGGAGTGAAAAGCCAGAAACTAAACAAAACATGACTTAAAACAAAACATGATTACACAGACATGACAATACTGTCTTGCTTATGGTGCGGAACAAACTAGTTTGCACAAAGAATCCATCTTTCTTTGCTTAATACGATGCTGAATAGCCACCCTGGGGCCAAATCAAGTTGTGAGTGCAATGGTTTGATAAAGAAGGCGAGAAACACAGATTCAAGAAAGGACTCTTCATCCAATAAAGGACTTCATCAGTTCCATTCATATTTGTGGTTTGTCATCTCCAGAGTCCATCGCCGGCGCGTTTTCCAGACGGTGAAGAACGTCAACCAGACGGTGCGCCAGCGCTCTCTGACCCCGACCGGCACCAACATCCCGGGCTCCAACCGGTCCTTGTCCTCCTCGTGCACGTCGCCGCAGTCCAGCGGGCTCACCAGTCCCCGCTCTGGCGTGTGTGCGGGGGACCTCGGCGGGGACAGCGTCCCTCTTGACAACCGCGTGCAGAGCATCCTCATGGAGGCGGAGAGGTGAGGACAAAGTCGGGGGTTCCCGGGGGGGAAAAACTGCAACTAAATCCTGGCTGTTTGTCAGGAGCGCAGAGGGTGAAGGGAAGAGCGGGGCCCAGGACTTGCGTGTGGCCCTGCGCCGCTTGTCTCTACGCCGGCAGAACAACCTGAGCGAGAGGCGATACTTTGACGAGGAGAGGGAGCGCAAGCGAGGCGGCCACCCAGACCCCCTGGGGGCTGTGGTCACCCCCTCTGAAAGCATCATGTCCCTGGGAAACCTGCACCTGTGGGCCTCCAGGGGGCCCTACCTGCCTGACAAACTCCAGATTGTCAAGCCACTTGAAGGTGAGGTAGCATTGTGGAGGGGGCGGGGCCAAAGAGGAGCAAGAGAAGCTGCTACATGAGGAGAGTCCACCTGGGTGAATGCCAGCAAGGACTTATTATGCACATATATAGTACCTATTATGCACATGTATAGTGCCTAATATTCACAAGTATAGTACCTAATAAGCACATGTATAAGACTTATTATGCACATATATAGTACCTACTATGCACATGTATAGTACCTAATATGTACATGTATACTACCTAATATGCACATGTACAGGTAAAAGCCAGTAAATTAGAATATTTTGAAAAACTTGATTTATTTCAGTAATTGCATTCAAAAGGTGTAACTTGTACATTATATTTATTCATTGCACACAGACTGATGCATTCAAATGTTTATTTCATTTAATTTTGATGATTTGAAGTGGCAACAAATGAAAATCCAAAATTCCGTGTGTCACAAAATTAGAATATTACTTAAGGCTAATACAAAAAAGGGATTTTTAGAAATGTTGGCCAACTGAAAAGTATGAAAATGAAAAATATGAGCATGTACAATACTCAATACTTGGTTGGAGCTCCTTTTGCCTCAATTACTGCGTTAATGCGGCGTGGCATGGAGTCGATGAGTTTCTGGCACTGCTCAGGTGTTATGAGAGCCCAGGTTGCTCTGATAGTGGCCTTCAACTCTTCTGCGTTTTTGGGTCTGGCATTCTGCATCTTCCTTTTCACAATACCCCACAGATTTTCTATGGGGCTAAGGTCAGGGGAGTTGGCGGGCCAATTTAGAACAGAAATACCATGGTCCGTAAACCAGGCACGGGTAGATTTTGCGCTGTGTGCAGGCGCCAAGTCCTGTTGGAACTTGAAATCTCCATCTCCATAGAGCAGGTCAGCAGCAGGAAGCATGAAGTGCTCTAAAACTTGCTGGTAGACGGCTGCGTTGACCCTGGATCTCAGGAAACAGAGTGGACCGACACCAGCAGATGACATGGCACCCCAAACCATCACCCAACCATGCAAATTTTGCATTTCCTTTGGAAATCGAGGTCCCAGAGTCTGGGGGAAGACAGGAGAGGCACAGGATCCACGTTGCCTGAAGTCTAGTGTAAAGTTTCCACCATCAGTGATGGTTTGGGGTGCCATGTCATCTGCTGGTGTCGGTCCACTCTGTTTCCTGAGATCCAGGGTCAACGCAGCCGTCTACCAGCAAGTTTTAGAGCACTTCATGCTTCCTGCTGCTGACCTGCTCTATGGAGATGGAGATTTCAAGTTCCAACAGGACTTGGCGCCTGCACACAGCGCAAAATCTACCCGTGCCTGGTTTACGGACCATGGTATTTCTGTTCTAAATTGGCCCGCCAACTCCCCTGACCTTAGCCCCATAGAAAATCTGTGGGGTATTGTGAAAAGGAAGATGCAGAATGCCAGACCCAAAAACGCAGAAGAGTTGAAGGCCACTATCAGAGCAACCTGGGCTCTCATAACACCTGAGCAGTGCCAGAAACTCATCGACTCCATGCCACGCCGCATTAACGCAGTAATTGAGGCAAAAGGAGCTCCAACCAAGTATTGAGTATTGTACATGCTCATATTTTTCATTTTCATACTTTTCAGTTGGCCAACATTTCTAAAAATCCCTTTTTTGTATTAGCCTTACACAATATTCTAATTTTGTGACACACGGAATTTTGGATTTTCATTTGTTGCCACTTCAAATCATCAAAATTAAATGAAATAAACATTTGAATGCATCAGTCTGTGTGCAATGAATAAATATAATGTACAAGTTACACCTTTTGAATGCAATTACTGAAATAAATCAAGTTTTTCAAAATATTCTAATTTACTGGCTTTTACCTGTATAGTACCTAATATGTACATACTGTATATTGACTGTATATACGGGTGCGGCCACCGCTGCTGCTTACTGCTCCCCACACCTCCCAGGGGGTGATCAAGGGTGATGGGTCAAATGCAGTGGATAATTTCGCCACACCTATAGTGTGTGTGACAATCATTGCTACTTAACTTAAAATATACAGTGTGAAGAACAGTACCACCCATTATTACCAAATATATAGTACAAACAATTAAACGTTTGGATCGGATTAATCAAATCAGAGGGTCATCAAGTATGTTTCTAATGAATACACACTCTCTGCACTAGGGTCATCAAGTATGTTTCTAATGAATACACACTCTCTGCACTAGGGTCATCAAGTATGCTTCTAATGAATACACACTCTCTGCACTAGGGTCATCAAGTATGTTTCTAATGAATACACACTCTCTGCACTAGGGTCATCAAGTATGTTTCTAATGAATACACACTCTCTGCACTAGGGTCATCAAGTATGTTTCTAATGAATACACACTCTCTGCACTAGGGTCATCAAGTATGTTTCTAATGAATACACACTCTCTGCACTAGGGTCATCAAGTATGTTTCTAATGAATACACACTCTCTGCACTAGGGTCATCAAGTATGTTTCTAATGAATACACACTCTCTGCACTAGAGTCATCAAGTATGCTTCTAATGAATACACACTCTCTGCACTAGGGTCATCAAGTATGCTTCTAATGAATACACACTCTCTGCACTAGGGTCATCAAGTATGTTTCTAATGAATACACACTCTGCACTAGGGTCATCGAGTATGTTTCTAATGAATACACACTCTCTGCACTAGGGTCATCAAGTATTTTTCTAATGAATACACACTCTCTGCACTAGGGTCATCAAGTATGTTTCTAATGAATACACACTCTCTGCACTAGGGTCATCAAGTATGTTTCTAATGAATACACACTCTCTGCACTAGGGTCATCAAGTATGTTTCTAATGAATACACACTCTCTGCACTAGGGTCATCAAGTATGTTTCTAATGAATACACACTCTCTGCACTGGGGTCATCAAGTATGTTTCTAATGAATACACACTCTCTGCACTAGGGTCATCAAGTATGCTTCTAATGAATACACACTCTCTGCACTAGGGTCATCAAGTATTTTTCTAATGAATACACACTCTCTGCACTAGGGTCATCGAGTATGTTTCTAATGAATACACACTCTCTGCACTAGGGTCATCAAGTATGCTTCTAATGAATACACACTCTCTGCACTAGGGTCATCAAGTATGTTTCTAATGAATACACACTCTCTGCACTAGGGTCATCAAGTATGTTTCTAATGAATACACACTCTGCACTAGGGTCATCAAGTATGTTTCTAATGAATACACACTCTCTGCACTAGGGTCATCATGTATGTTTCTAATGAATACACTCTCTGCACTAGAGTCATCAAGTATGCTTCTAATGAATACACACTCTCTGCACTAGGGTCATCAAGTATGTTTCTAATGAATACACACTCTCTGCACTAGGGTCATCAAGTATGTTTCTAATGAATACACACTCTCTGCACTAGGGTCATCAAGTATGCTTCTAATGAATACACACTCTCTGCACTAGGGTCATCAAGTATGTTTCTAATGAATACACACTCTCTGCACTAGGGTCATCAAGTATGTTTCTAATGAATACACACTCTCTGCACTAGGGTCATCAAGTATGTTTCTAATGAATACACACTCTCTGCACTAGGGTCATCAAGTATGTTTCTAATGAATACACACTCTCTGCACTAGGGTCATCAAGTATGTTTCTAATGAATACACACTCTCTGCACTAGGGTCATCAAGTATGCTTCTAATGAATACACACTCTCTGCACTAGGGTCATCAAGTATGTTTCTAATGAATACACACTCTCTGCACTAGGGTCATCAAGTATTTTTCTAATGAATACACACTCTCTGCACTAGGGTCATCAAGTATGTTTCTAATGAATACACACTCTCTGCACTAGGGTCATCAAGTATGTTTCTAATGAATACACACTCTCTGCACTAGGGTCATCAAGTATGTTTCTAATGAATACACACTCTCTGCACTAGAGTCATCAAGTATGCTTCTAATGAATACACACTCTCTGCACTAGGGTCATCAAGTATGTTTCTAATGAATACACACTCTCTGCACTAGGGTCATCAAGTATGTTTCTAATGAATACACACTCTCTGCACTAGGGTCATCAAGTATGTTTCTAATGAATACACACTCTCTGCACTAGGGTCATCAAGTATGTTTCTAATGAATACACACTCTCTGCACTAGGGTCATCAAGTATGTTTCTAATGAATACACACTCTCTGCACTAGGGTCATCAAGTATGCTTCTAATGAATACACACTCTCTGCACTAGGGTCATCAAGTATGTTTCTAATGAATACACACTCTCTGCACTAGGGTCATCAAGTATGTTTCTAATGAATACACACTCTCTGCACTAGGGTCATCAAGTATGTTTCTAATGAATACACACTCTCTGCACTAGGGTCATCAAGTATGTTTCTAATGAATACACACTCTCTGCACTAGGGTCATCAAGTATGTTTCTAATGAATACACACTCTCTGCACTAGGGTCATCAAGTATGTTTCTAATGAATACACACTCTCTGCACTAGGGTCATCAAGTATGTTTCTAATGAATACACACTCTCTGCACTAGGGTCATCAAGTATGCTTCTAATGAATACACACTCTGCACTAGGGTCATCAAGTATGTTTCTAATGAATACACACTCTGCACTAGGGTCATCAAGTATTTTTCTAATGAATACACACTCTCTGCACTAGGGTCATCAAGTATGTTTCTAATGAATACACACTCTCTGCACTAGGGTCATCAAGTATGTTTCTAATGAATACACACTCTCTGCACTAGGGTCATCAAGTATGTTTCTAATGAATACACACTCTCTGCACTAGAGTCATCAAGTATGCTTCTAATGAATACACACTCTCTGCACTAGGGTCATCAAGTATGTTTCTAATGAATACACACTCTCTGCACTAGGGTCATCAAGTATGTTTCTAATGAATACACACTCTCTGCACTAGGGTCATCAAGTATGTTTCTAATGAATACACACTCTCTGCACTAGGGTCATCAAGTATGTTTCTAATGAATACACACTCTCTGCACTAGGGTCATCAAGTATGTTTCTAATGAATACACACTCTCTGCACTAGGGTCATCAAGTATTTTTCTAATGAATACACACTCTGTGCACTAGGGTCGGCCACCCTGCACCACTGGCAGCAGTTAGCCCAGCCGCACCTCGGGGTCATCCTGGACGCCAGACCAGGGGTGGTGTCCAAAGGCTACAGACCCCTTGAAATGGAACTAGAACAGGTGTGTGAGTCCATAGACCTGCAAGACCAGCGCTATGACATGAAGATGTTTGACGTTGCAGGCGTATTCATGGGGCAGCTTTGAGGAGGAAGAAGCAGCAGATCGCTACTTCCAGAACTTACCCACCTGCTCGCCAGCAGGGCCCTGCACCAGCAGCAGCCTACCGCCCGCCCACATGGTCCCGCCTTCTCCCACCTCGCCATCTCCCTCACCGCATCTTAGCAACACGGATGCACTAGGTAAGAGTGAAGTGCACACCTGCTCAAAACATCTCATGGCAACTGTATTTACCTTCTTTCCACTTCAACGTGTCATCACTTCCGCTCTTAGCGCCTTCAAAATAAGAGCTCAAGGCATATACTGTATAACAGCGCATAACAGGAACTTAACATCACAAAGAGGAAAGCCCATAAAAATAGGTTACAAAAGTTATTTAATAAGAAGCCAAAAAGTGCAAAAACAATAATGTTCGTGTTGGAGGAGTTGTGAATTAGGTACACCTGCAGTATGCAGGTGTACCTAATGTTATGGCCCTGCTGTCATTCACAACTCCTCCAACACGAACATTATTGTTTTTGCACTTTTTGGCTTCTTATGAAATAACTTTTTTAAATAGATTCAATCTTGCACGTGGAAAGTTTAAGTGTGGGCTTTAGTTGGTATAACACTCCCGTCACCAGGAGGCGGGATTACTGCGAGCCTCACAGAGTGCGTCTTTTGCAGCCGTTTTATGATCGCTCAGCACAAGAAATACGTTACACACATACAATTGTTGACAAAATACACTGTACATTATATACCTCAGCTAACTAAACTATGGAAATGTATAATATAGTTCATATAGCAATACGGTCTCACTGCACAGCAGGCCAGCAGTTAGCCGAGTCATTGCACAATCCATGGTGAGGCACAACGCAGTGACGTGCCTCAACTGGCTGCTGATCACCGCACCGTCTCTTCTCAGTATTTGAACGGCAATTGTGAAAATTCAGCGATTTTAAATAAAAATAATCTAAAACTGGTGAAGTTAAATGGAAAATAACTTTATAGTATAATCGCTGGATACATATAACAATTTAATTAAAAAAAATTATTTTTACATTTTTTTCTTTCCATGATGGCAGGTGAGGCTCTGCCTCACCTGCCATCATGGAAAGAAAAAATAACAAAATATATAATAACAAAATAAACACTATCATTATTATTGTTACATCCCTAGTATATAATATAACAAAATAAACACTATCATTATTATTGTTGTTACATCCCTAGTGTATAATTTAACAAAATAAACACTATCATTATTATTGTTGTTACATCCCTGGTATATAATATAACAAAATAAACACTATCATTATTATTGTTACATCCCTAGTATATAATATAACAAAATAAACGCTCTATATAATTTTTATTGTTACATTCCTAGTATATAGTATAACAAAATAAACACTATCATAATTATTGTTACATCCTTAGTATATAATATAACAAAATAAACACTATCATTATTATTGTTACATCCCTAGTATATAATATAACAAAATAAACGCTCTATATAATTTTTATTGTTACATTCCTAGTATATAGTATAACAAAATAAACACTATCATTATTATTGTTACATCCTTAGTATATAATATAACAAAATAAACACTATCATTATTACTGTTACATCCCTAGTATATAATATAACAAAATAAACACTATCATTATTATTGTTGTTACATCCCTAGTATATAATATAACAAAATAAACACTATCATTATTATTGTTACATCCCTAGTATATAATTTAACAAAATAAACACTATCATTATTATTGTTACATCCCTAGTATATAATTTAACAAAATAAACACTATCATTATTATTGTTGTTACATCCCTGGTATATAATATAACAAAATAAACACTATCTTTATTACTGTTACATCCCTAGTATATAATATAACAAAATAAACACTATCATTATTATTGTTGTTACATCCCTAGTATATAATATAACAAAATAAACACTATCATTATTATTGTTACATCCCTAGTATATAATTTAACAAAATAAACACTATCATTATTATTGTTGTTACATCCCTGGTATATAATATAACAAAATAAACACTATCATTATTATTGTCACATCCCTAGTATATAATTTAACAAAATAAACACTATCATTATTATTGTTACATCCCTAGTATAGCCCTTTGAGACACTTGTGATTTAGGGCTATATAAATAAACATTGATTGATTGATTGATAGTATATAATATAACAAAATAAACACTATCATTATTATTGTTGTTACATCCCTAGTATATAATATAACAAAATAAACACTATCATTATTATTGTTACATCCCTAGTATATAATATAACAAAATAAACGCTCTATATAATTTTTATTGTTACATTCCTAGTATATAGTATAACAAAATAAACACTATCATTATTATTGTTACATCCCTAGTATATAATATAACAAAATAAACACTATCATTATTATTGTTACATCCCTAGTATATAATATAACAAAATAAACACTATCATTATTATTGTTGTTACATCCCTAGTATATAATATAACAAAATAAACGCTCTATATAATTTTTATTGTTACATTCCTAGTATATAGTATAACAAAATAAACACTATCATTATTATTGTTACATCCCTAGTATATAATAAAACAAAATAAACACTATCATTATTATTGTTGTTACATCCCTAGTATATAATATAACAAAATAAACACTATCATTATTATTGTTGTTACATCCCTGGTATATAATATAACAAAATAAACACTATCATTATTACTGTTACATCCCTAGTATATAATATAACAAAATAAACACTATCATTATTATTGTTACATCCCTAGTATATAATATAACAAAATAAACACTATCATTATTATTGTTACATCCCTAGTATATAATATAACAAAATAAACACTATCATTATTATTGTTGTTACATCCCTAGTATATAATATAACAAAATAAACACTATCATTATTATTGTTACATCCCTAGTATATAATTTAACAAAATAAACACTATCATTATTATTGTTACATCCCTAGTATATAATATAACAAAATAAACGCTCTATATAATTTTTATTGTTACATTCCTAGTATATAGTATAACAAAATAAACACTATCATTATTGTTGTTACATCCCTAGTATATAATATAACAAAATAAACACTATCATTATTATTGTTACATCCCTAGTATATAATATAACAAAATAAACACTATCATTATTATTGTTACATCCCTAGTATATAATATAACAAAATAAACACTATCATTATTATTGTTGTTACATCCCCAGTATATAATATAACAAAATAAACACTATCATTATTATTGTTACATCCCTAGTATATAATTTAACAAAATAAACACTATCATTATTATTGTTACATCCCTAGTATATAATATAACAAAATAAACGCTCTATATAATTTTTATTGTTACATTCCTAGTATATAGTATAACAAAATAAACACTATCATTATTATTGTTACATCCTTAGTATATAATATAACAAAATAAACACTATCATTATTATTGTTACATCCTTAGTATATAATATAACAAAATAAACACTATCATTATTTTTGTTGTTACATCCCTAGTATATAATATAACAAAATAAACACTATCATTATTATTGTTACATCCCTAGTATATAATTTAACAAAATAAACACTATCATTATTATTGTTACATCCCTAGTATATAATTTAACAAAATAAACGCTATCATTATTATTGTTGTTACATCCCTGGTATATAATATAACAAAATAAACACTATCATTATTATTGTTGTTACATCCCTAGTATATAATAACAAAATAAACACTATCATTATTATTGTTACATCCCTAGTATATAATTTAACAAAATAAACACTATCATTATTATTGTTGTTACATCCCTAGTATATAATATAACAAAATAAACGCTCTATATAATTTTTATTGTTACATTCCTAGTATATAATATAACAAAATAAACACTATCATTATTATTGTTACATCCCTAGTATATAATATAACAAAATAAACACTATCATTATTATTGTTACATCCCTAGTATATAATATAACAAAATAAACACTATCATTATTATTGTTACATCCTTAGTATATAATATAACAAAATAAACACTATCATTATTATTGTTACATCCCTAGTATATAATATAACAAAATAAACACTATCATTATTATTGTTGTTACATCCCTAGTATATAATATAACAAAATAAACACTATCATTATTATTGTTACATACCTAGTATATAATTGAACAAAATAAACACTATCATTATTATTGTTACATCCCTAGTATATAATTTAACAAAATAAACACTATCATTATTATTGTTGTTACATCCCTGGTATATAATATAACAAAATAAACACTATCATTATTACTGTTACATCCCTAGTATATAATATAACAAAATAAACACTATCATTATTATTGTTGTTACATCCCTGGTATATAATATAACAAAATAAACACTGTCATTATTATTGTTACATCCCTAGTATATAATATAACAAAATAAACACTATCATTATTATTGTTACATCCCTAGTATATAGTTTAACAAAATAAACACTATCATTATTATTGTTGTTACATCCCTGGTATATAATAAAACAAAATAAACACTGTCATTATTATTGTTACATCCCTAGTATATAATATAACAAAATAAACACTATCATTATTATTGTTGTTACATCCCTAGTATATAATATAACAAAATAAACGCTCTATATAATTTTTATTGTTACATTCCTAGTATATAGTATAACAAAATAAACACTATCATTATTATTGTTACATCCTTAGTATATAATATAACAAAATAAACACTATCATTATTATTGTTACATCCTTAGTATATAATATAACAAAACAAACACTATCATTATTATTGTTACATCCCTAGTATATAATATAACAAAATAAACACTATCATGATTAATGTTACATCCCTAGTATATAATATAACAAAATAAACACTATCATTATTATTGTTGTTACATCCCTAGTATATAATTTAACAAAATAAACACTATCATTATTATTGTTGTTACATCCCTGGTATATAATATAACAAAATAAACACTATCATTATTATTGTTACATCCCTAGTATATAATATAACAAAATAAACGCTCTATTTAATTTTTATTGTTACGTTCCTAGTATATAGTATAACAAAATAAACACTATCATTATTATTGTTACATCCTTAGTATATAATATAACAAAATAAACACTATCATTATTATTGTTACATCCCTAGTATATAATATAACAAAATAAACGCTCTATATAATTTTTATTGTTACATTCCTAGTATATAGTATAACAAAATAAACACTATCATTATTATTGTTACATCCTTAGTATATAATATAACAAAATAAACACTATCATTATTATTGTTACATCCCTAGTATATAATATAACAAAATAAACACTATCTTTATTACTGTTACATCCCTAGTATATAATATAACAAAATAAACACTATCATAATTATTGTTACATCCCTAGTATATAATATAACAAAATAAACACTATCATTATTATTGTTACATCCCTAGTATATAATTTAACAAAATAAACACTATCATTATTATTGTTGTTACATCCCTAGTATATAATATAACAAAATAAACACTATCATTATTATTGTTACATCCCTGGTATATAATATAACAAAATAAACACTATCATAATTATTGTTACATCCCTAGTATATAATATAACAAAATAAACGCTCTATATCATTATCCAAAATGTTTTTTTCATAAATAGTGGGTTTGTTTTTAAAGTGCGCCTGTTTTTGTGTGTGTGTGTGTGTGCGTGTGTGCGTGCGTCCATTTTGTGTTGAGTTGTTTAAAAAAATTGTAAACAACTGGACATTTGCATGTCCAATCCCATGTTGATAGTGTTGAAAACTTGTATTAAAGATAAAAGACTTCTTCTAGCTGTGATTAATCGTGATTAATCGTGAGTTAGCTGCTGACAAAATGCAATTACATTTTGGAATCGTTTGATAACCTTAAATTTCAGTTTTTTCAGTTTCAGTTATTTTTAGTCTACCGCACACGCGTGGTCAACCGGCTTCGTCCCGTACATCCTGTACACATTCACGGCCTCACAGACGGTCAGAAAGGTCGGGTGATTAATGTCCCCAAGATGGAGGCTTGTTTGAACTAACGTGATGGTGTGCGCAGCTGCTTACTACCCAGGTAAATGCATGGCTCACACAAGCTCCACCTACACCTTCACCACATGCCGCATCCTGCACCCCACTGACGAGCAGACGCATGTCACGCCCAGGTGAGCAACGTCATCCAGCTCAAGTCTTCCTTATACATCTCACACGCGTCTTCCCTTACCTGACAGTCTGAACGCCATCGCTGCCACCTCCTCCTCCTCCTCCTGCGTGATGACCAGCTCTCTGCTGCCAGCCGCCACACCCTGCACACCTCGCAGGCTCAGTCTCAGTCTGAGGCCCTCAGAATCATCCACCAACCTCAGGCAAGGCTCTGATGAAACTGTGGCAAAGACCACCACAACATTAGACACACCCAAAATGCAAAGTTCTTCATTAGACACACCCAAAATGCAAAGTTCTTCATTAGACACACCCAACATGCAAAGTTCTTCATTAGACACACCCAACATGCAAAGTTCTTCAGACCACCACAACATTAGGCACACCCAACATGCAAAGTTCTTCATTAGACACACCCAACATGCAAAGTTCTTCATTAGACACACCCAACATGTAAAGTTCTTCATTAGACACACCCAACATGCAAAGTTCTTCATTAGACACACCCAACATGCAAAGTTCTTCATTAGACACACCCAACATGTAAAGTTCTTCATTAGACACACCCAACATGCAAAGTTCTTCATTAGACACACCCAACATGCAAAGTTCTTCATTAGACACACCCAACATGCAAAGTTCTTCATTAGACACAACCAACATGCAAAGTTCTTCATTAGACACACCCAACATGCAAAGTTCTTCATTAGACCCACCCAACATGCAAAGTTCTTCATTAGACACAACCAACATGCAAAGTTCTTCATTAGACACACCCAACATGCAAAGTTCTTCATTAGACCCACCCAACATGCAAAGTTCTTCATTAGACACAACCAACATGTAAAGTTCTTCATTAGACACAACCAACATGCAAAGTTCTTCATTAGACACACCCAACATGCAAAGTTCTTCATTAGACACAACCAACATGCAAAGTTCTTCATTAGACACACCCAACATGCAAAGTTCTTCATTAGACACATCCAACATGCAAAGTTCTTCATTAGACACACCCAAAATGCAAAGTTCTTCATTAGACACACCCAACATGCAAAGTTCTTCATTAGACACACCCAAAATGCAAAGTTCTTCATTAGACACATCCAACATGCAAAGTTCTTCATTAGACACACCCAACATGCAAAGTTCTTCATTAGACACACCCAACATGCAAAGTTCTTCATTAGACACACCCAACATGCAAAGTTCTTCATTAGACACTCCCAACATGCAAAGTTCTTCATTAGACACACCCAACATGCAAAGTTCTTCATTAGACACTCCCAACATGCAAAGTTCTTCATTAGACACACCCAACATGCAAAGTTCTTCATTAGACACACCCAACATGCAAAGTTCTTCATTAGACACACCCAACATGCAAAGTTCTTCATTAGACACACCCAACATGCAAAGTTCTTCATTAGACACACCCAACATGCAAAGTTTTTCATTAGACACACCCAACATGCAAAGTTCTTCATTAGACACACCCAACATGCAAAGTTCTTCATTAGACACAGCCAACATGCAAAGTTTTTCATTAGACACACCCAACATGCAAAGTTCTTCATTAAACACAACCAACATGCAAAGTTCTTCATTAGACACACCCAACATGCAAAGTTCTTCATTAGACACAGCCAACATGCAAAGTTCTTCATTAGACACACCCAACATGCAAAGTTCTTCATTAGACACAGCCAACATGCAAAGTTCTTCATTAGACACACCCAACATGCAAAGTTCTTCATTAGACACACCCAACATGCAAAGTTCTTCATTAGACACACCCAACATGCAAAGTTCTTCATTAGACACAACCAACATGCAAAGTTCTTCATTAGACACACCCAACATGCAAAGTTCTTCATTAGACACACCCAACATGCAAAGTTCTTCATTAGACACAACCAACATGCAAAGTTCTTCATTAGACACACCCAACAAGCAAAGTTCTTCATTAGACACACCCAACATGCAAAGTTCTTCATTAGACACACCCAACATGCAAAGTTCTTCATTAGACACACCCAACATGCAAAGTTCTTCATTAGACACACCCAACATGCAAAGTTCTTCATTAGACACACCCAACATGCAAAGTTCTTCATTAGACACAGCCAACATGCAAAGTTCTTCATTAGACACACCCAACATGCAAAGTTCTTCATTAGACACAGCCAACATGCAAAGTTCTTCATTAGACACACCCAACATGCAAAGTTCTTCATTAGACACACCCAACATGCAAAGTTCTTCATTAGACACACCCAACATGCAAAGTTCTTCATTAGACACAACCAACATGCAAAGTTCTTCATTAGACACACCCAACATGCAAAGTTCTTCATTAGACACACCCAACATGCAAAGTTCTTCATTAGACACACCCAACATGCAAAGTTCTTCATTAGACACACCCAACATGCAAAGTTCTTCATTAGACACACCCAACATGCAAAGTTCTTCATTAGACACACCCAACATGCAAAGTTCTTCATTAGACACACCCAACATGCAAAGTTCTTCATTAGACACACCCAACATGCAAAGTTCTTCATTAGACACACCCAACATGCAAAGTTCTTCATTAGACACACCCAACATGCAAAGTTCTTCATTAGACACTCCCAACATGCAACGTTCTTCATTAGACACACCCGACATGCAAAGTTCTTCATTAGACACACCCGACATGCAAAGTTCTTCATTAGACCCACCCAACATGCAAAGTTCTTCATTAGACACACCCAACATGCAAAGTTCTTCATTAGACACACCCAACATGCAAAGTTCTTCATTAGACACACCCAACATGCAAAGTTCTTCATTAGACACACCCAACATGCAAAGTTCTTCATTAGACACACCCAACATGCAAAGTTCTTCATTAGACACACCCAACATGCAAAGTTCTTCATTAGACACAACCAACATGCAAAGTTCTTCATTAGACACAACCAACATGCAAAGTTCTTCATTAGACACAACCAACATGCAAAGTTCTTCATTAGACACACCCAACATGCAAAGTTCCCCATTAGACACACCCAACATGCAAAGTTCTTCATTAGACACACCCAACATGCAAAGTTCTTCATTAGACACACCCAACATGCAAAGTTCTTCATTAGACACACCCAACATGCAAAGTTCTTCATTAGACACACCCAACATACAAAGTTCTTCATTAGACACACCCAACATGCAAAGTTCTTCATTAGACACACCCAACATGCAAAGTTCTTCATTAGACACTCCCAACATGCAAAGTTCTTCATTAGACACACCCAACATACAAAGTTCTTCATTAGACACACCCAACATGCAAAGTTCTTCATTAGACACACCCAACATGCAAAGTTCTTCATTAGACACACCCAACATGCAAAGTTCTTCATTAGACACAACCAACATGCAAAGTTCTTCATTAGACACACCCAACATGCAAAGTTCTTCATTAGACACACCCAACATGCAAAGTTCTTCATTAGACACACCCAACATGCAAAGTTCTTCATTAGACACACCCAACATGCAAAGTTCTTCATTAGACACACCCAACATGCAAAGTTCTTCATTAGACACACCCAACATGCAAAGTTCTTCATTAGACACACCCAACATGCAAAGTTCTTCATTAGACACACCCAACATGCAAAGTTCTTCATTAGACACACCCAACATGCAAAGTTCTTCATTAGACACACCCAACATGC
The DNA here is from genome assembly GCF_033978685.3 of Nerophis lumbriciformis. Classification (NCBI taxonomy): domain Eukaryota; kingdom Metazoa; phylum Chordata; class Actinopteri; order Syngnathiformes; family Syngnathidae; genus Nerophis; species Nerophis lumbriciformis. The sequence goes on along the minus strand of NC_084568.2, from coordinate 40,505,371 downwards.
AAAGTTCTTCATTAGACACACCCAACATGCAAAGTTCTTCATTAGACACACCCAACATGCAAAGTTCTTCATTAGACACACCCAACATGTAAAGTTCTTCATTAGACACACCCGACATGCAAAGTTCTTCATTAGACACACCCGACATGCAAAGTTCTTCATTAGACACACCCAACATGCAAAGTTCTTCATTAGACACACCCGACATGCAAAGTTCTTCATTAGACACACCCAACATGCAAAGTTCTTCATTAGACACAACCAACATGCAAAGTTCTTCATTAGACACACCTAACATGCAAAGTTCTTCATTAGACACACCCAACATGCAAAGTTCTTCATTAGACACACCCAACATGCAAAGTTCTTCATTAGACACACCCAACATGCAAAGTTCTTCATTAGACACTCCCAACATGCAAAGTTCTTCATTAGACACACCCAACATGCAAAGTTCTTCATTAGACACACCCAACATGCAACGTTCTTCATTAGACACACCCAACATGCAAAGTTCTTCATTAGACACACCCAACATGCAAAGTTCTTCATTAGACACACCCAACATGCAAAGTTCTTCATTAGACACACCCAACATGCAAAGTTCTTCATTAGACACACCCAACATGCAAAGTTCTTCATTAGACACACTCAACATGTAAAGTTCTTCATTAAACACACTCAACATGCAAAGTTCTTCATTAGACACACCCAACATGCAAAGTTCTTCATTAGACACACCCAACATGCAAAGTTCTTCATTAGACACACCCAACATGCAAAGTTCTTCATTAGACACACCCAACATGCAAAGTTCTTCATTAGACACAACCAACATGCAAAGTTCTTCATTAGACACAACCAACATGCAAAGTTCTTCATTAGACACACCCAACATGCAAAGTTCTTCATTAGACACACCCAACATGCAAAGTTCTTCATTAGACACACCCAACATGCAAAGTTCTTCATTAGACACAACCAACATGCAAAGTTCTTCATTAGACACACCCAACATGCAAAGTTCTTCATTAGACACACCCAACATGCAAAGTTCTTCATTAGACACACCCAACATGCAAAGTTCTTCATTAGACACAACCAACATGCAAAGTTCTTCATTAGACACACCCAACATGCAAAGTTCTTCATTAGACACACCCAACATGCAAAGTTCTTCATTAGACACACCCAACATGCAAAGTTCTTCATTAGACACAACCAACATGCAAAGTTATTCATTAGACACACCCAACATGCAAAGTTCTTCATTAGACACACCCAACATGCAAAGTTCTTCATTAAACACACCCAACATGCAAAGTTCTTCATTAGACACACCCAACATGCAAAGTTCTTCATTAGACACACCCAACATGCAAAGTTCTTCATTAGACACACCCAACATGCAAAGTTCTTCATTAGACACACCCAACATGCAAAGTTCTTCATTAGACACACCCAACATGCAAAGTTCTTCATTAGACACACCCAACATGCAAAGTTCTTCATTAGACACACCCAACATGCAAAGTTCTTCATTAGACACACCCAACATGCAAAGTTCTTCATTAGACACAACCAACATGCAAAGTTCTTCATTAGACACACCCAACATGCAAAGTTCTTCATTAGACACACCCAACATGCAAAGTTCTTCATTAGACACACCCAACATGCAAAGTTCTTCATTAGACACAACCAACATGCAAAGTTATTCATTAGACACACCCAACATGCAAAGTTCTTCATTAGACACACCCAACATGCAAAGTTCTTCATTAAACACACCCAACATGCAAAGTTCTTCATTAGACACACCCAACATGCAAAGTTCTTCATTAGACACACCCAACATGCAAAGTTCTTCATTAGACACACCCAACATGCAAAGTTCTTCATTAGACACACCCAACATGCAAAGTTCTTCATTAGACACACCCAACATGCAAAGTTCTTCATTAGACACACCCAACATGCAAAGTTCTTCATTAGACACACCCAACATGCAAAGTTCTTCATTAGACACACCCAACATGCAAAGTTCTTCATTAGACACACCCAACATGCAAAGTTCTTCATTAGACACACCCAACATGCAAAGTTCTTCATTAGACACACCCAACATGCAAAGTTCTTCATTAGACACACCCAACATGCAAAGTTCTTCATTAGACACACCCAACATGCAAAGTTCTTCATTAGACACACCCAACATGCAAAGTTCTTCATTAGACACACCCAACATGCAAAGTTCTTCATTAGACACACCCAACATGCAAAGTTCTTCATTAGACACACCCAACATGCAAAGTTCTTCATTAGACACACCCAACATGTAAAGTTCTTCATTAGACACACCCGACATGCAAAGTTCTTCATTAGACACACCCGACATGCAAAGTTCTTCATTAGACACACCCAACATGCAAAGTTCTTCATTAGACACACCCGACATGCAAAGTTCTTCATTAGACACACCCAACATGCAAAGTTCTTCATTAGACACAACCAACATGCAAAGTTCTTCATTAGACACACCTAACATGCAAAGTTCTTCATTAGACACACCCAACATGCAAAGTTCTTCATTAGACACACCCAACATGCAAAGTTCTTCATTAGACACACCCAACATGCAAAGTTCTTCATTAGACACTCCCAACATGCAAAGTTCTTCATTAGACACACCCAACATGCAAAGTTCTTCATTAGACACACCCAACATGCAACGTTCTTCATTAGACACACCCAACATGCAAAGTTCTTCATTAGACACACCCAACATGCAAAGTTCTTCATTAGACACACCCAACATGCAAAGTTCTTCATTAGACACACCCAACATGCAAAGTTCTTCATTAGACACACCCAACATGCAAAGTTCTTCATTAGACACACTCAACATGTAAAGTTCTTCATTAAACACACTCAACATGCAAAGTTCTTCATTAGACACACCCAACATGCAAAGTTCTTCATTAGACACACCCAACATGCAAAGTTCTTCATTAGACACACCCAACATGCAAAGTTCTTCATTAGACACACCCAACATGCAAAGTTCTTCATTAGACACAACCAACATGCAAAGTTCTTCATTAGACACAACCAACATGCAAAGTTCTTCATTAGACACACCCAACATGCAAAGTTCTTCATTAGACACACCCAACATGCAAAGTTCTTCATTAGACACACCCAACATGCAAAGTTCTTCATTAGACACAACCAACATGCAAAGTTCTTCATTAGACACACCCAACATGCAAAGTTCTTCATTAGACACACCCAACATGCAAAGTTCTTCATTAGACACACCCAACATGCAAAGTTCTTCATTAGACACAACCAACATGCAAAGTTCTTCATTAGACACACCCAACATGCAAAGTTCTTCATTAGACACACCCAACATGCAAAGTTCTTCATTAGACACACCCAACATGCAAAGTTCTTCATTAGACACAACCAACATGCAAAGTTATTCATTAGACACACCCAACATGCAAAGTTCTTCATTAGACACACCCAACATGCAAAGTTCTTCATTAAACACACCCAACATGCAAAGTTCTTCATTAGACACACCCAACATGCAAAGTTCTTCATTAGACACACCCAACATGCAAAGTTCTTCAGACCACCACACCATTAGACACACCCAACATGCAAAATTCTTCATTAGACACACCAAACATGCAAAGTTCTTCATTAGACACAACCAACATGCAAAGTTATTCATTAGACACACCCAACATGCAAAGTTCTTCATTAGACACACCCAACATGCAAAGTTCTTCATTAAACACACCCAACATGCAAAGTTCTTCATTAGACACACCCAACATGCAAAGTTCTTCATTAGACACACCCAACATGCAAAGTTCTTCAGACCACCACACCATTAGACACACCCAACATGCAAAATTCTTCATTAGACACACCAAACATGCAAAGTTCTTCATTAGACACACCCAACATGCAAAGTTCTTCATTAGACACACCCAACATGCAAAGTTCTTCATTAGACACACCCAACATGCAAAGTTCTTCATTAGACACACCCAACATGCAAAGTTCTTCATTAGACACACCCAACATGCAAAGTTCTTCATTAGACACACCCAACATGCAAAGTTCTTCATTAGACACACCCAACATGTAAAGTTCTTCATTAGACACACCCAACATGCAAAGTTCTTCATTAGACACACCCGACATGCAAAGTTCTTCATTAGACACACCCAACATGCAAAGTTCTTCATTAGACACACCCAACATGCAAAGTTCTTCATTAGACACACCCAACATGCAAAGTTCTTCATTAGACACAACCAACATGCAAAGTTCTTCATTAGACACACCTAACATGCAAAGTTCTTCATTAGACACACCCAACATGCAAAGTTCTTCATTAGACACACCCAACATGCAAAGTTCTTCATTAGACACACCCAACATGCAAAGTTCTTCATTAGACACTCCCAACATGCAAAGTTCTTCATTAGACACACCCAACATGCAAAGTTCTTCATTAGACACACCCAACATGCAACGTTCTTCATTAGACACACCCAACATGCAAAGTTCTTCATTAGACACACCCAACATGCAAAGTTCTTCATTAGACACACCCAACATGCAAAGTTCTTCATTAGACACACCCAACATGCAAAGTTCTTCATTAGACACACCCAACATGCAAAGTTCTTCATTAGACACACTCAACATGTAAAGTTCTTCATTAAACACACTCAACATGCAAAGTTCTTCATTAGACACACCCAACATGCAAAGTTCTTCATTAGACACACCCAACATGCAAAGTTCTTCATTAGACACACCCAACATGCAAAGTTCTTCATTAGACACACCCAACATGCAAAGTTCTTCATTAGACACAACCAACATGCAAAGTTCTTCATTAGACACAACCAACATGCAAAGTTCTTCATTAGACACACCCAACATGCAAAGTTCTTCATTAGACACACCCAACATGCAAAGTTCTTCATTAGACACACCCAACATGCAAAGTTCTTCATTAGACACAACCAACATGCAAAGTTCTTCATTAGACACACCCAACATGCAAAGTTCTTCATTAGACACACCCAACATGCAAAGTTCTTCATTAGACACACCCAACATGCAAAGTTCTTCATTAGACACAACCAACATGCAAAGTTCTTCATTAGACACACCCAACATGCAAAGTTCTTCATTAGACACACCCAACATGCAAAGTTCTTCATTAGACACACCCAACATGCAAAGTTCTTCATTAGACACACCCAACATGCAAAGGTCTTCATTAGACACACCCAACATGCAAAGTTCTTCATTAGACACACCCAACATGCAAAGTTCTTCATTAGACACACCCAACATGCAAAGTTCTTCATTAGACACACCCAACATGCAAAGTTCTTCATTAGACACACCCAACATGCAAAGTTCTTCATTAGACACACCCAACATGCAAAGTTCTTCATTAGACACACCCAACATGCAAAGTTCTTCAGACCACCACACCATTAGACACACCCAACATGCAAAGTTCTTCATTAGACACACCCAACATGCAAAGTTCTTCAGACCACCACACCATTAGACACACCCAACATGCAAAGTTCTTCATTAGACACACCCAACATGCAAAGTTCTTCATTAGACACACCCCACATGTAAAGTTCTTCATTAGACACACCCCACATGCAAAGTTCTTCATTAGACACACCCAACATGCAAAGTTCTTCATTAGACACACCCAACATGCAAAGTTCTTCATTAGACACACCCAACATGCAAAGTTCTTCATTAGACACACCCAACATGCAAAGTTCTTCATTAGACACACCCAACATGCAAAGTTCTTCATTAGACACACCCAACATGTAAAGTTCTTCATTAGACACACCCAACATGCAAAGTTCTTCATTAGACACACCCAACATGCAAAGTTCTTTATTAGACACACCCAACATGTAAAGTTCTTCATTAGACACAACCAACATGCAAAGTTCTTCATTAGACCCACCCAACATGCAAAGTTCTTCATTAGACACACCCAACATGCAAAGTTCTTCATTAGACCCACCCAACATGCAAAGTTCTTCATTAGACACACCCAACATGCAAAGTTCTTCATTAGACACACCCAACATGCAAAGTTCTTCATTAGACACACCCAACATGCAAAGTTCTTCATTAGACACACCCAACATGCAAAGTTCTTCATTAGACACACCCAACATGCAAAGTTCTTCATTAGACACACCCAAAATGCAAAGTTCTTCATTAGACACACCCAACATGCAAAGTTCTTCATTAGACACACCCAACATGCAAAGTTCTTCATTAGACACACCCAACATGCAAAGTTCTTCATTAGACACACCCAACATGCAAAGTTCTTCATTAGACACACCCAACATGCAAAGTTCTTCATTAGACACACCCAACATGCAAAGTTCTTCATTAGACACACCCAACATGCAAAGTTCTTCATTAGACACACCCAACATGTAAAGTTCTTCATTAGACACACCCAACATGCAAAGTTCTTCATTAGACACACCCAACACGCAAAGTTCTTCATTAGACACACCCAACACGCAAAGTTCTTCATTAGACACACCCAACATGCAAAGTTCTTCATTAGACACACCCAACATGCAAAGTTCTTCATTAGACACACCCAACATGCAAAGTTCTTCATTAGACACACCCAACATGCAAAGTTCTTCATTAGACACACCCAACATGCAAAGTTCTTCATTAGACACACCCAACATGCAAAGTTCTTCATTAGACACACCCAACATGCAAAGTTCTTCATTAGACACACCCAACATGCAAAGTTCTTCAGACCACCATAACATTCGGCACACCCAACATGCAAAGATTCCACCTTCAAGCACACAAACAACTGTTTAACCGCTTTTGAGCTAGTTTGTGCTGCTACTAATAGTTTGGCTTTTGAGCTAGTTTGTGCTGCTACTAATAGTTTGGCTTTTGAGCTAGTTTGTGCTGCTACTAATAGTTTGGCTTTTGAGCTAATTTGTGCTGCTACTAATAGTTTGGCTTTTGAGCTAGTTTGTGCTGCTACTAATAGGTTGGCTTTTGAGCTAGTTTGTGCTGCTACTAATAGTTTGGCTTTTGAGCTAGTTTGTGCTGCTACTAATAGTTTGGCTTTTGAGCTAGTTTGTGCTGCTACTAATAGTTTGGCTTTTAAGCTAGTTTGTGCTGCTACTAATAGTTTGGCTTTTGAGCTAGTTTGTGCTGCTACTAATAGTTTGGCTTTTGAGCTAGTTTGTGCTGCTACTAATAGTTTGGCTTTTAAGCTAGTTTGTGCTGCTACTAATAGTTTGGCTTTTGAGCTAGTTTGTGCTGCTACTAATAGTTTGGCTTTTAAGCTAGTTTGTGCTGCTACTAATAGTTTGGCTTTTGAGCTAGTTTGTGCTGCTACTAATAGTTTGGCTTTTAAGCTAGTTTGTGCTGCTACTAATAGTTTGGCTTTTGAGCTAGTTTGTGCTGCTACTAATAGTTTGGCTTTTGAGCTAGTTTGTGCTGCTACTAATAGTTTGGCTTTTAAGCTAGTTTGTGCTGCTACTAATAGTTTGGCTTTTGAGCTAGTTTGTGCTGCTACTAATAGTTTGGCTTTTGAGCTAGTTTGTGCTGCTACTAATAGTTTGGCTTTTAAGCTAGTTTGTGCTGCTACTAATAGTTTGGCTTTTGAGCTAGTTTGTGCTGCTACTAATAGTTTGGCTTTTGAGCTAGTTTGTGCTGCTACTAATAGTTTGGCTTTTAAGCTAGTTTGTGCTGCTACTAATAGTTTGGCTTTTGAGCTAGTTTGTGCTGCTACTAATAGTTTGGCTTTTGAGCTAGTTTGTGCTGCTACTAATAGTTTGGCTTTTAAGCTAGTTTGTGCTGCTACTAATAGTTTGGCTTTTGAGCTAATTTGTGCTGCTACTAATAGTTTGGCTTTTGAGCTAATTTGTGCTGCTACTAATAGTTTGGCTTTTGAGCTAGTTTGTGCTGCTACTAATAGGTTGGCTTTTGAGCTAGTTTGTGCTGCTACTAATAGTTTGGCTTTTGAGCTAGTTTGTGCTGCTACTAATAGTTTGGCTTTTGAGCTAGTTTGTGCTGCTACTAATAGTTTGGCTTTTGAGCTAATTTGTGCTGCTACTAATAGTTTGGCTTTTAAGCTAGTTTGTGCTGCTACTAATAGTTTGGCTTTTGAGCTAGTTTGTGCTGCTACTAATAGTTTGGCTTTTGAGCTAATTTGTGCTGCTACTAATAGTTTGGCTTTTGAGCTAATTTGTGCTGCTACTAATAGTTTGGCTTTTGAGCTAATTTGTGCTGCTACTAATAGTTTGGCTTTTGAGCTAGTTTGTGCTGCTACTAATAGGTTGGCTTTTGAGCTGGTTTGTGCTGCTACTAATAGTTTGGCTTTTGAGCTAGTTTGTGCTGCTACTAATAGTTTGGCTTTTGAGCTAGTTTGTGCTGCTACTAATAGTTTGGCTTTTGAGCTAGTTTGTGCTGCTACTAATAGTTTGGCTTTTGAGCTAGTTTGTGCTGCTACTAATAGTTTGGCTTTTGAGCTAGTTTGTGCTGCTACTAATAGTTTGGCTTTTGAGCTAGTTTGTGCTGCTACTAATAGTTTGGCTTTTAAGCTAGTTTGTGCTGCTACTAATAGTTTGGCTTTTGAGCTAATTTGTGCTGCTACTAATAGTTTGGCTTTTGAGCTAGTTTGTGCTGCTACTAATAGTTTGGCTTTTGAGCTAGTTTGTGCTGCTACTAATAGTTTGGCTTTTGAGCTAGTTTGTGCTGCTACTAATAGTTTGGCTTTTGAGCTAGTTTGTGCTGCTACTAATAGTTTGGCTTTTGAGCTAGTTTGTGCTGCTACTAATAGTTTGGCTTTTGAGCTAATTTGTGCTGCTACTAATAGTTTGGCTTTTGAGCTAGTTTGTGCTGCTACTAATAGTTTGGCTTTTGAGCTAATTTGTGCTGCTACTAATAGTTTGGCTTTTGAGCTAATTTGTGCTGCTACTAATAGTTTGGCTTTTGAGCTAGTTTGTGCTGCTACTAATAGTTTGGCTTTTGAGCTAGTTTGTGCTGCTATTAATAGTTTGGCTATTAAGCTAGTTTGTGCTGCTACTAATAGTTTGGCTTTTGAGCTAGTTTGTGCTGCTACTAATAGTTTGGCTATTAAGCTAGTTTGTGCTGCTACTAATAGTTTGGCTTTTGAGCTAGTTTGTGCTGCTACTAATAGTTTGGCTTTTGAGCTAGTTTGTGCTGCTACTAATAGTTTGGCTTTTGAGCTAGTTTGTGCTGCTACTAATAGTTTGGCTTTTGAGCTAGTTTGTGCTGCTACTAATAGTTTGGCTTTTGAGCTAGTTTGTGCTGCTACTAATAGTTTGGCTTTTGAGCTAGTTTGTGCTGCTACTAATAGTTTGGCTTTTGAGCTAATTTGTGCTGCTACTAATAGTTTGGCTTTTGAGCTAATTTGTGCTGCTACTAATAGTTTGGCTTTTGAGCTAGTTTGTGCTGCTACTAATAGTTTGGCTTTTGAGCTAGTTTGTGCTGCTACTAATAGTTTGGCTTTTGAGCTAGTTTGTGCTGCTACTAATAGTTTGGCTTTTGAGCTAGTTTGTGCTGCTACTAATAGTTTGGCTTTTGAGCTAATTTGTGCTGCTACTAATAGTTTGGCTTTTGAGCTAATTTGTGCTGCTACTAATAGTTTGGCTTTTGAGCTAGTTTGTGCTGCTACTAATAGTTTGGCTTTTGAGCTAGTTTGTGCTGCTATTAATAGTTTGGCTATTAAGCTAGTTTGTGCTGCTACTAATAGTTTGGCTTTTGAGCTAGTTTGTGCTGCTACTAATAGTTTGGCTTTTGAGCTAGTTTGTGCTGCTACTAATAGTTTGGCTTTTGAGCTAATTTGTGCTGCTACTAATAGTTTGGCTTTTGAGCTAATTTGTGCTGCTACTAATAGTTTGGCTTTTGAGCTAGTTTGTGCTGCTACTAATAGTTTGGCTTTTGAGCTAGTTTGTGCTGCTATTAATAGTTTGGCTATTAAGCTAGTTTGTGCTGCTACTAATAGTTTGGCTTTTGAGCTAGTTTGTGCTGCTACTAATAGTTTGGCTATTAAGCTAGTTTGTGCTGCTACTAATAGTTTGGCTTTTGAGCTAGTTTGTGCTGCTACTAATAGTTTGGCTTTTGAGCTAATTTGTGCTGCTACTAATAGTTTGGCTTTTGAGCTAATTTGTGCTGCTACTAATAGTTTGGCTTTTGAGCTAATTTGTGCTGCTACTAATAGTTTGGCTTTTGAGCTAGTTTGTGCTGCTACTAATAGTTTGGCTTTTGAGCTAGTTTGTGCTGCTACTAATAGTTTGGCTTTTGAGCTAATTTGTGCTGCTACTAATAGTTTGGCTTTTGAGCTAGTTTGTGCTGCTACTAATAGTTTGGCTTTTAAGCTAGTTTGTGCTGCTACTAATAGTTTGGCTTTTGAGCTAGTTTGTGCTGCTACTAATAGTTTGGCTTTTAAGCTAGTTTGTGCTGCTACTAATAGTTTGGCTTTTGAGCTAGTTTGTGCTGCTACTAATAGTTTGGCTTTTGAGCTAGTTTGTGCTGCTACTAATAGTTTGGCTTTTGAGCTAGTTTGTGCTGCTACTAATAGTTTGGCTTTTAAGCTAGTTTGTGCTGCTACTAATAGTTTGGCTTTTGAGCTAGTTTGTGCTGCTACTAATAGTTTGGCTTTTGAGCTAGTTTGTGCTGCTACTAATAGTTTGGCTTTTGAGCTAATTTGTGCTGCTACTAATAGTTTGGCTTTTGAGCTAGTTTGTGCTGCTACTAATAGTTTGGCTTTTGAGCTAGTTTGTGCTGCTACTAATAGTTTGGCTTTTAAGCTAGTTTGTGCTGCTACTAATAGTTTGGCTTTTGAGCTAATTTGTGCTGCTACTAATAGTTTGGCTTTTGAGCTAGTTTGTGCTGCTACTAATAGGTTGGCTTTTGAGCTAGTTTGTGCTGCTACTAATAGTTTGGCTTTTGAGCTAGTTTGTGCTGCTACTAATAGTTTGGCTTTTGAGCTAATTTGTGCTGCTACTAATAGTTTGGCTTTTAAGCTAGTTTGTGCTGCTACTAATAGTTTGGCTTTTGAGCTAGTTTGTGCTGCTACTAATAGGTTGGCTATTAAGCTAGTTTGTGCTGCTACTAATAGTTTGGCTTTTAAGCTAGTTGTGCTGCTACTAATAGTTTGGCTTTTGAGCTAGTTTGTGCTGCTACTAATAGTTTGGCTTTTGACCTAGTTTGTGCTGCTACTAATAGTTTGGCTTTTGACCTAGTTTGTGCTGCTACTAATAGTTTGGCTATTAAGCTAGTTTGTGCTGCTACTAATAGTTTGGCTTTTGAGCTAGTTTGTGCTGCTACTAATAGTTTGGCTTTTGAGCTAGTTTGTGCTGCTACTAATAGTTTGGCTTTTGAGCTAGTTTGTGCTGCTACTAATAGTTTGGCTTTTGAGCTAGTTTGTGCTGCTATACACCTCAGTCTAATATCGTATTCCTTGATGCATGTTAACTGTTAGCATTCTAGCTTTTTAACTAGTTTTTTGCTGGTAAACACCTCAGATTCTAATATTTTATTTCTTGATACATGCTAACTGTTGGTAAGCTAACATGCTAACAATAAAATGTTGGCTTATTGAGCTAATTTTGTAGGTATAACCCTCAGTCGTAAATTTTGGCAGGCTACTTGACACATGCTATTTGTTATTCTAGCCTTTTAGCTACTTATGCTGGTATACACCCAAGGGTTGTTATATGTTGCTGCTATACCAAGGGTTGTTATACGTTGCTACTATACCAAGGGTTGTTATATGTTGCTACTATACCAAGGGTTGTTATATGTTGCTACTATACCAAGGGTTGTTATACGTTGCTACTATACCAAGGGTTGTTATATGTTGCTACTATACCAAGGGTTGTTATATGTTGCTACTATACCAAGGGTTGTTATATGTTGCTACTATACCAAGGGTTGTTATATGTTGCTACTATACCAAGGGTTGTTATATGTTGCTACTATACCAAGGGTTGTTATATGTTGCTACTATACCAAGGGTTGTTATATGTTGCTACTATACCAAGGGTTGTTATATGTTGCTGCTATACCAAGGGTTGTTATATGTTGCTGCTATACCAAGGGTTGTTATATGTTGCTACTATACCAAGGGTTGTTATATGTTGCTACTATACCAAGGGTTGTTATATGTTGCTACTATACCAAGGGTTGTTATATGTTGCTACAATACCAAGGGTTGTTATATGTTGCTACTATACCAAGGGTTGTTATATTTTGCTGCTATACCAAGGGTTGTTATATGTTGCTACTATACCAAGGGTTGTTATATGTTGCTACTATACCAAGGGTTGTTATATGTTGCTGCTATACCAAGGGTTGTTATATGTTGCTGCTATACCAAGGGTTGTTATATGTTGCTACTATACCAAGGGTTGTTATATGTTGCTACAATACCAAGGGTTGTTATATGTTGCTACTATACCAAGGGTTGTTATATTTTGCTACTATACCAAGGGTTGTTATATGTTGCTACTATACCAAGGGTTGTTATATTTTGCTACTATACCAAGGGTTGTTATATGTTGCTGCTATACCAAGGGTTGTTATATGTTGCTACTATACCAAGGGTTGTTATATGTTGCTGCTATACCAAGGGTTGTTATATGTTGCTGCTATACCAAGGGTTGTTATATGTTGCTACTATACCAAGGGTTGTTATATGTTGCTACTATACCAAGGGTTGTTATATGTTGCTACTATACCAAGGGTTGTTATATGTTGCTACAATACCAAGGGTTGTTATATGTTGCTACTATACCAAGGGTTGTTATATTTTGCTGCTATACCAAGGGTTGTTATATGTTGCTACTATACCAAGGGTTGTTATATGTTGCTACTATACCAAGGGTTGTTATATGTTGCTGCTATACCAAGGGTTGTTATATGTTGCTGCTATACCAAGGGTTGTTATATGTTGCTACTATACCAAGGGTTGTTATATGTTGCTACAATACCAAGGGTTGTTATATGTTGCTACTATACCAAGGGTTGTTATATGTTGCTACTATACCAAGGGTTGTTATATGTTGCTACTATACCAAGGGTTGTTATATGTTGCTACTATATCAAGGGTTGTTATATGTTGCTACTATACCAAGGGTTGTTATATGTTGCTACTATACCAAGGGTTGTTATATGTTGCTACTATACCAAGGGTTGTTATATGTTGCTGCTATACCAAGGGTTGTTGTACGTTGCTGCTATACCAAGGGTTGTTATATGTTGCTACTATACCAAGGGTTGTTATATGTTGCTACTATACCAAGGGTTGTTATATGTTGCTACTATACCAAGGGTTGTTATATGTTTCTACTATACCAAGGGTTGTTGTACGTTGCTGCTATACCAAGGGTTGTTATATGTTGCTACTATACCAAGGGTTGTTATACGTTGCTGATATACCAAGGGTTGTTATATGTTGCTACTATACCAAGGGTTGTTATATGTTGCTACTATACCAAGGGTTGTTATATGTTGCTGCTACACCAAGGGTTGTTATATGTTGCTACTATACCAAGGGTTGTTATACGTTGCTGCTATACCAAGGGTTGTTATATGTTGCTGCTGTACCAAGGGTTGTTGTACGTTGCTGCTACACCAAGGGTTGTTATATGTTGCTACTATACCAAGGGTTGTTATATGTTGCTACTATACCAAGGGTTGTTATATGTTGCTGCTATACCAAGGGTTGTTATATGTTGCTACTATACCAAGGGTTGTTATATGTTGCTACTATACCAAGGGTTGTTATATGTTGCTGCTATACCAAGGGTTGTTATATGTTGCTACTATACCAAGGGTTGTTATATGTTGCTACTATACCAAGGGTTGTTATATGTTGCTACTATACCAAGGGTTGTTATATGTTGCTACTATACCAAGGGTTGTTATATGTTGCTGCTATACCAAGGGTTGTTATATGTTGCTACTATACCAAGGGTTGTTATATGTTGCTACTATACCAAGGGTTGTTATATGTTGCTACTATACCAAAGGTTGTTATATGTTGCTGCTATACCAAGGGTTGTTATATGTTGCTACTATACCAAGGGTTGTTATATGTTGCTGCTATACCAAGGGTTGTTATATGTTGCTACTATACCAAGGGTTGTTATATGTTGCTACTATACCAAGGGTTGTTATATGTTGCTACTATACCAAAGGTTGTTATATGTTGCTGCTATACCAAGGGTTGTTATATGTTGCTACTATACCAAGGGTTGTTATATGTTGCTGCTATACCAAGGGTTGTTATATGTTGCTACTATACCAAGGGTTGTTGTATGTTGCTACTATACCAAGGGTTGTTATATGTTGCTGCTATACCAAGGGTTGTTATATGTTGCTACTATACCAAGGGTTGTTATATGTTGCTACTATACCAAGGGTTGTTATACGTTGCTGCTATACCAAGGGTTGTTATATGTTTCTGCTATACCAAGGGTTGTTATATGTTGCTACTATACCCAGGGTTGTTATATGTTGCTACTATACCAAGGGTTGTTATATGTTTCTGCTATACCAAGGGTTGTTATATGTTGCTACTATACCAAGGGTTGTTATATGTTGCTACTATACCAAGGGTTGTTGTACGTTGCTGATATACCAAGGGTTGTTATATGTTGCTGCTATACCAAGGGTTGTTATATGTTGCTACTATACCAAGGGTTGTTATATGTTGCTACTATACCAAGGGTTGTTATATGTTGCTACTATACCAAGGGTTGTTATATGTTTCTGCTATACCAAGGGTTGTTATATGTTGCTACTATACCAAGGGTTGTTATATGTTGCTACTATACCAAGGGTTGTTGTACGTTGCTGATATACCAAGGGTTGTTATATGTTGCTGCTATACCAAGGGTTGTTATATGTTGCTACTATACCAAGGGTTGTTATATGTTGCTACTATACCAAGGGTTGTTATATGTTGCTGCTATACCAAGGGTTGTTATATGTTGCTACTATACCAAGGGTTGTTATATGTTGCTACTATACCAAGGGTTGTTGTACGTTGCTGATATACCAAGGGTTGTTATATGTTGCTGCTATACCAAGGGTTGTTATATGTTGCTACTATACCAAGGGTTGTTATATGTTGCTACTATACCAAGGGTTGTTATATGTTGCTGCTATACCAAGGGTTGTTATATGTTGCTACTATACCAAGGGTTGTTATATGTTGCTGCTATACCAAGGGTTGTTATATGTTGCTACTATACCAAGGGTTGTTATATGTTGCTACTATACCAAGGGTTGTTATATGTTGCTACTATACCAAGGGTTGTTATATGTTGCTACTATACCAAGGGTTGTTGTACGTTGCTGATATACCAAGGGTTGTTATATGTTGCTACTATACCAAGGGTTGTTATATGTTGCTACTATACCAAGGGTTGTTATATGTTGCTACTCGACGCTATCTTGTTAGCGTGCTAACTGTTAGCATTTTAGTTTGACTTTTCAACGTTCACATGCAGTTTTTACAAAAATGGCTTTTTCGAGTTCCAGTATGTGTACCTAATAAGAGACCGAAGCCAACAACTGGACAGACAGAATAATGAGCATAAGAATGAATAATTGATGAGATGATTGGACTTACCCGCAGGGATGGCACCCGCACCACCAGCACCTCCCTGGGCTTAGTGCGCCTCCTACAGGAGAGAGGGATCTCTGCAGCCGTGTATCACCAGAGTCCGGCCAGTGAGGGCGTCTTATTCAGCACCTCCATCACGCCCGACAGACCCCGCCACCTGCGCCCCACAACACCTCCAAACTCCCCCACGGGACAGGGGGCCACGTCGTCTATGGGCTTCGACTTCAAGAGCCCCTCCTATGACAACTTCCTGGCCTCCAAACCGGCACGTTCCATCCTGAAGGAGGTGACTGCGGCCACCAGGGGTCGCCAGAGGGGGCGGGACTGTGAGAGCCAGACTGACGTGAGCGTGAGCGTGCACAACCTCAACCTGCTGGACAAGGTGAAGCGTCTGGGTGTGGCCCGGCCGGTGAGTCCGAGCCCCATGCTGGGGCCTCTGGGGGGGCTGCGAAGATCGGGCTCCCCCTTTGGGCCTGAGGGGATGAGACGGAACAGGAGTTACCCGGCGAGCATGGCCATGAAGGCTCCGGGTCCTCCTGAGTAGACTGGACCCGGGAAATGGGAGGAGCCAATCTGGCGCATGAGCAGTCACATGACATGTGGCTTGAACAACAGCCATTACATTAGGTACACCTGACATCACACTGGAAAAACAACGGTGGACTTGAGGGGGGGGGGAAACGGAGAATAACAATAGTAGGATTTTTCAGGTTTACGGTAATAACCACTGTAGATTTTACGGTAAAATAATATCGCAAGTCAGTCTGCAGAATTAGATACCGCTCTTCAGTTGACAGTCATTTGCTGTGGTCAGGGCCGGCCCGTGACATAGGCCGTATAGGCAAATGCTAAGGGCGCCGTCCATCAGGGGGCGCCACGCCAGTGCCACAAATGTTGGAGAGAAAAAAAAAAAAAGAGAAAAAAAGTTGAGTTGAGTTGAGTTTGAGTTTATTTCGAACATGCGAGCATACAACATGATGCATCACAATTTCCAGTTTCTCCTTTCAACATGTTCGAAAAGGAGTAGGAAGAAGCAGAGCTTATTTAATCCTACCCCTTTTCTTTTACATAACAGTAAGTCTTTGCTGTCGTCCAGCATTCTGTTTTTGTTTACTTTGTAGCCAATTCAGTTTTAGTTTCATTCTGCAAAGCCTTTCCCTAAGCTTCAATGCCTTTTCTTAGGGGCACTCACGTTTTGTTTATTTTTGGTTTTGAGTTGAGTATGAGTTTATTTCGAACATGCAAGCATACAACATGATGCATCACTATTTTGTACTATTATTTCTGAATACAAAAAATAATCCCACGTTAATTAAAATGCAAAGTAAAGCCTATTTAATAGAATTATTATTTGTTACAACACCCCCCCCCCCCCCCCCCCCCCCGCACGGTGCGCCCCCTCCCTTCCCGTATCATGACTCTTTTTGGACGTCACCACATCAAAAAAATCAACACAAGATGTCAAAACGGCCAAAACTGTCAGGTGCCCAGGGAAGAAAAAAGAGAAAAGAAGAGGAGGAGAAACGAGAAAAGACAGAGGTAGTAGCAAGTAGGTAACGTTAGCCTACATGAAATTATTTGTCTGTTACAGAATGTGATAGTAACCTGGCTTTTTAGCATTAAGCTAATGTTACATGAGTCGGCAATTGCTAATCAATAAATAGCTAGTTCTGTTTTAACGTCGGGTTAATATTGTGGAGGGGGCTAAATTGTTATGGAAAATAATAATGTAACGTTAGGTAATTACAGTACTCCCACCTTACATTCCTCAGGGACATTTGTATTAGATCTTTTAAGCAGGTGTTTTTTGTTTACATTGTTATTGCCTTCTGGTTAGCTAATGTTTGCCCTGCAGGTAATAGTCACTTTTCCACCCCTTTATATATTAGGTATAGTTGTAAGTAAAAAAAAAAAGGTCAAAGACAAAGCTATTCGGGTTCTTGTGAGTATATACACTTCACTGCCGATGTGGGGGGGCGCCACCTAAAATCTTGCCTAGGGCGCCAGATTGGTTAGGGCCGGGCCTGGCTGTGGTGGTACTCTTTTTCAATTCACTGTAAGGACGGTCATTTTTAACTTAGAAACGATGTTACTCTTTTTCAATTCACTGTCATTTGCTGTAAAAACAATGACCGTAAACATTACGGTAAAAAAAAAAATACTTTTACTGTTAAATTACAGTGGTAGCGTTTTCCCATTTACAGTAATGCACTGTAAAAACAATGACTATACAATAGATTTCAGGGTAATGGAGAATGTTACTGTAAAATATGTACCGCTCTTTCATTTACTTCATCATCTGCTCTGCTGATGCAGAGGAACACTCTTTAGTCCCAGCAGGAAAGAACAACATGCAAACACAACTTAAGTGATGGCCACACAGGAGGGTGGGCACACAGGAGGGTGGACAAACAGGAGGGTGGGCACACAGGAGGGTGGGCACACAGGGGGATGGACACACAGGAGGGTGGACACACAGGAGGGTGGACAAACAGGAGTGTGGGCACACAGGAGGGTGGGCACACAGGGGGATGGCCACACAGGAGAGTGGGCACACAGGGGAATGGGCACACAGGAGGGTGGGCACACAGGAGGGTGGGCACACAGGGGGATGGCCACACAGGAGAGTGGGCACACAGGGGAATGGGCACACAGGAGGGTGGACACACAGGAGGGTGGGCACACAGGAGGGTGGGCACACAAGAGGGTGGGCACACAGGAGGGTGGGCACACAGGAGGGTGGGCACACAGGGGGCTGGGCACACATGAGAGTGGGCACACAGGAGGGTGGACACACAGGAGGGTGGGCACACATGAGAGTGGGCACACACCTACTCAGTGGCCTAGTGGTTAGAGTGTCCGCCCTGAGATCGGTAGGTTGTGAGTTCAAACCCCGGCCGAGTCATACCAAAGACTATAAAAATGGGACCCATTACCTCCCTGCTTGGCACTCAGCATCAAGGGTTGGAATTGGGGGTTAAATCACCAAAAATGATTCCCGGGCGTGGCACCGCTGCTGCCCACTGCTCCCCTCACCTCCCAGGGGGTGAACAAGGGGATGGGTCAAATGCAGAGGACAAATTTCACCACACCTTGTGTGTGTGTGTGTGTGTGTGTGACAATCATTGGTACTTTAACTTTAACTTAACTTTAACTTTAACAGGAGGGTGGACACACAGGAGGGTGGGCACACAAGAGGGTGGGCACACAGGAGGGTGGGCACACAGGAGGGTGGGCACACAGGGGGATGGGCACACATGAGAGTGGGCACACAGGAGGGTGGACACACAGGAGGGTGGGCACACAAGAGGGTGGGCACACAGGAGGGTGGGCACACAGGGGGATGGGCACACAGGAGGGTGGGCACACAGGGGGATGGGCACACAGGGGAATGTAAAAACATAGGTGTCCCTATAATCCAATTTACGGTAATTTGCTGTAAAAACAATTACCACAAATTTTACGGTAGAAAACAAATTGGCAGCTCAGTTGCCAGACTTTTGCTGTAAAAATAACTTTGGTGCAGTTTTTCAATTCACAGTTATTGTCTACTAGAGATGCGCGGAGAGGCAATTATTTCATCCGCAACCGCATCAGAAAGTCGTCAACCATCCGCCATCCACCCGTTCTAACATTTGATCAGAACCGCACCCGCCCGCACCCGCCCGTTGTTATATATCTAATATAGACGATGCAAGGCATTAGTGAGGTTATAAAGCTTTTGCCTGTTAAAGAAAGGAGACTGATCCAATGCAGCACAGACATTCGCGTGCCACGCTGTCACGACCCAGACGCACACCAGTGCGCAATCATATGGGAGCCGCGCTGAGCGCACCTCCAAGCGCGTCTCGCTGCCGGCGACGGCCGGGTATATGGGCCCGACGCTCCAGCGCCATCCATTTTCAGGGCTAGTTGATTCGGCAGGTGGGTTGTTACACACTCCTTAGCGGGTTCCAACTTCCATGGCCACCGTCCTGCTGTCTATATCAACCAGGGTGAGCCCCCACCCCTTTCGTGAGCGCACTGCGCGCGGAGTGACCCCTGTTACGCGCCCCCGGCAACAGGGGTGGCGGGCAGGTAAGCTGCGCGGGCGGAGCGCGCGGAGTGACCCCTGTTACGAGCCCCCGGCCACGGGGGTGGCGGGCAGGTAAGCTGCTTACCTGCTGCGCGTGACGCCGGCCGCGGCGAAGGCGGACGAGGCGGGGTGTCGGTGCGGTGGGCGCGGTGGTGACCCTGGACTTGCGTCGGGCCCTTCTCGCGGATCGCCTCAGCTACGGCTCCCGGTGGGGCCCTCTCGGGGGAAGGGGCCTCGGTCCCGGACCCCGGCGAGGCGTCCCTTCTCCGCTCCGTAAAAGTGTCCATCTCTTTTTTTTGTTTTCTTCTGTTGTGGCATATGCTGCAGGTGCCTGCTCGTTTTTCGTATGTGGGTAACAACATTTAACTATGTATATATATTTCCCAATTGGTTTAACTGCCACCCGCCTGAATCTATTTAAAATCTAATTTTTTTTTATTTCAACCGCCCAACCCGACCCGCGGATAAAATCTAATTTTTTAAAATTTCATCCGCCCGATCCGCGGATAATCCGCGGACTCCGCAGTTGTGCCCGCAAACCGCGCATCTCTATTGTCTACAATGACTGTAGATTAAAGAAATAATCATTTTACAGTAAAAGTGGTACCCTTTTTTTCAATTTACAGTAATGATTGTAAATTTGACTGTAAAAAAAAAACCAACTGTCTGTTCAATCGCAAGAATTCTACTGTAAAATAATAGTAATACAGTTTTTACATTTACACACAAAAAAACAAAACCCAACAACGACCACAAAGTAGATTTTACGGTAAAGAATTGGCAAATCAGTTGCCACAATATTACTGTAAAAGTCGTACTGTTCAATTTACAGTAATTTGCTGTAAAAAAAAAAAAAAAAAAAGGAACCTGGCAGCTCATTGCCAGAATTTGAGCGTAAAAATAACAGTGATAAATAAATGATAAATGGGTTATACTTGTATAGCGCTTTTCTACCTTCAAGGTACTCAAAGCGCTTTGACAGTATTTCCACATTCACACACACATTCACACACTGATGGCGGGAGCTGCCATGCAAGGCGCTAACCAGCAGCCATCAGGAGCAAGGGGTGAAGTGTCTTGCCCAAGGACACAACGGACATGACTAGGATGGTAGAAGGTGGGGATTGAACCCCAGTAACCAGCAACCGTCCGATTGCTGGCACGGCCTCTCTACCAACTCCCATTTTTCTCTGTAAAAACAACAACAGTAAAAACAAAACAGGAGCTCAGTCGCCAGAATGTAAGTGTAAAAATAAGTGGTACGGTTTTTTCAATTTACAGTAATTGGATAAATTTGACAGTCAAATTGTGTGCCAGCATAAATGTGGAAAAAGTCCAAAGTTGTATTGGACATGATTGGATGGTCCAGGTCAGCAGTTTTCTCACTTTTCCACTAAGCAGCACCTCAGAAACACTTGGCTCTCCAAGTAATGACCAACATTAACAATACAGTAGCATAGTAGGCCTAAGTATTCATTAAAAACAGGGCAGATGTTTTATTTAACAAGTGTATGTAATATTTTTGCACACAGTTTGAACGGTAACACTGTGTTTGAATATTGTCAGGACTTGGTCTTGGGTGTTTGCTTTTCCGGGATGCGACGGAAAGTTGGCTCGGGCGAGACGGGAATGAAGGTACATGATTTATTTATTATTATAAAAAAAAAAAAGGAATAAATGATAGCGCGCACAGTGGCGGAGAACAAACTATGAAAAAACAAAAAGACTATAAACATGGAACATAAACTTACTTGGTTTGGACAAAAATACAGGTAAAAGCCAGTAAATTAGAATATTTTGAAAAACTTGATTTATTTCAGTAATTGCATTCAAAAGGTGTAACTTGTACATTATATTTATTCATTGCACACAGACTGATGCATTCAAATGTTTATTTCATTTAATTTTGATGATTTGAAGTGGCAACAAATGAAAATCCAAAATTCCGTGTGTCACAAAATTAGAATATTACTTAAGGCTAATACAAAAAAGGGATTTTTAGAAATGTTGGCCAACTGAAAAGTATGAAAATGAAAAATATGAGCATGTACAATACTCAATACTTGGTTGGAGCTCCTTTTGCCTCAATTACTGCGTTAATGCGGCGTGGCATGGAGTCGATGAGTTTCTGGCACTGCTCAGGTGTTATGAGAGCCCAGGTTGCTCTGATAGTGGCCTTCAACTCTTCTGCGTTTTTGGGTCTGGCATTCTGCATCTTCCTTTTCACAATACCCCACAGATTTTCTATGGGGCTAAGGTCAGGGGAGTTGGCGGGCCAATTTAGAACAGAAATACCATGGTCCGTAAACCAGGCACGGGTAGATTTTGCGTTGTGTGCAGGCGCCAAGTCCTGTTGGAACTTGAAATCTCCATCTCCATAGAGCAGGTCAGCAGCAGGAAGCATGAAGTGCTCTAAAACTTGCTGGTAGACGGCTGCGTTGACCCTGGATCTCAGGAAACAGAGTGGACCGACACCAGCAGATGACATGGCACCCCAAACCATCACCCAACCATGCAAATTTTGCATTTCCTTTGGAAATCGAGGTCCCAGAGTCTGGAGGAAGACAGGAGAGGCACAGGATCCACGTTGCCTGAAGTCTAGTGTAAAGTTTCCACCATCAGTGATGGTTTGGGGTGCCATGTCATCTGCTGGTGTCGGTCCACTCTGTTTCCTGAGATCCAGGGTCACCGCAGCCGTCTACCAGCAAGTTTTAGAGCACTTCATGCTTCCTGCTGCTGACCTGCTCTATGGAGATGGAGATTTCAAGTTCCAACAGGACTTGGCGCCTGCACACAGCGCAAAATCTACCCGTGCCTGGTTTACGGACCATGCTATTTCTGTTCTAAATTGGCCCGCCAACTCCCCTGACCTTAGCCCCATAGAAAATCTGTGGGGTATTGTGCAAAGGAAGATGCAGAATGCCAGACCCAAAAACGCAGAAGAGTTGAAGGCCACTATCAGAGCAACCTGGGCTCTCATAACACCTGAGCAGTGCCAGAAACTCATCGACTCCATGCCACGCCGCATTAACGCAGTAATTGAGGCAAAAGGAGCTCCAACCAAGTATTGAGTATTGTACATGCTCATATTTTTCATTTTCATACTTTTCAGTTGGCCAACATTTCTAAAAATCCCTTTTTTGTATTAGCCTTAAGTAATATTCTAATTTTGTGACACACTGAATTTTGGATTTTCATTTGTTGCCACTTCAAATCATCAAAATTAAATGAAATAAACATTTGAATGCATCAGTCTGTGTGCAATGAATAAATATAATGTACAAGTTACACCTTTTGAATGCAATTACTGAAATAAATCAAGTTTTTCAAAATATTCTAATTTACTGGCTTTTACCTGTAGTTGCATGGAGAATGGACATGGAAAGAAGTATCAGGCATGGACAGAGCATAAATGTGGTGAGGTCGTCAGAAAGACAAACTGAAAAACACTGAACTTAAATACTACGGACATGATTAACGAAAACAGGTGCGTGACTCAAGACGTGAAACAGGTGCGTGACGTGACAGGTGAAAACTAATGGGTTGCTATGGTGATAATCAAGAGTGCACAATGAGTCCAAACGTGGAACAGGTGAAACTAATGGGGTAATCATGGAAACAAGACAAGGGAGTGAAAAGACAGAAACTAAAGAGTCCTATAACTAAACAAAACATGACTTAAAACAAAACATGATTACACAGACATGACAAATATTTAATTAGAATGATTCTTGGGCGTACCAAGAGATGGCGCCCATCATTTGAAGCAATCTAAAAGGTAATATTCCTTCACTGCTTTAAAGATGGAGCTCACATTTAGTGCGTCAGTGTCACTCACACCAAGAATACAAAAAGGTATTTTTTTGGCAAAGGCCTTGTGTAAAAAGGCCGCCGAAAAAAAGCTGACGACGGCGCATCCAGGTCTGAAAACTTGTTATTGTTTGCACATTACAAAACTTGTTATTGTTTACACATTATTACGCAATCCGGGCTTTTGCAATAAAAGGAATTGAAGGTGTATTTGTTGCAGTAAGTCCTTCTCCCCAGCAGGTGGCGCCCATGAGCAAAGCATCCATCACAATAAATGGTGCTTGCAGAGGGGCAGCTTATTCAAATGATGAACAAGAACCACAATAGGAACAAGGATCACAAACTTTCCGCATGCCATTTCAGCTGCAAATGAGTTCAAATTGAACATTCGGTGGATCGAATGAATTAAGACTGATTTGCCTTTAAGACTTTCCATTGAAAGGCTTGAGAATTCAACGTCATGTAATTGTAGTACTGCACAAAACAGTTTTTTTTAATTGTTGAGTTTTAAAATAAGTGTTTTTTTTTTTTAAATAATGATGAACAAGCATAATAAAATTACAACTTTATTATTATAGTTTTTAATTACATTTCTCGGTTGATTGGCTGGGACAAATCACTTGATAATTTCATAAATATTAAATGACCAATCATTAATTATGCAAAAATATAACAAAAATAAAGGTTAGAAAATATATAAGTACATTTTTTTGTTTGTTTTTATTTGGAAATTCCCAGTCTGATGTCATTTAAAAGACAAAAAACAACCCTGAAGGAAAATACACATGACTTGAATGTGTATTCAAGTGTATAGGTCCAACCATAACCAAACCAAACAGAATTAAAGCTGCAAGCAGCATTGGTCGGGCCCGCGTATTTGGCAGGTGCTAGTCCTAAGTGTCCCAATGCTATTGTCCAGTTTTAGTCCTAAGTGTCCCAATACTTTAGGCCAGTGTAGGTGTCCCAATACTTTTGTCCAGTGTTAGTCCGAAGTGTCCCAATACTTTTGTCCAGCTGTAGTCCTAAGTGTCCCAATACTTTTGTCAAGTTGTAGTCCTAAGTGTCCCAATACTTTTGGCCAGTGTAAGTGTCCCAATACTTTTGTTCAGTGGTATTCCTAAGTGTCCCAATACTTTTTTCCAGTGTAAGTGTCCCAATACTTTTGTCCAGTTTTCGTCATAAGTGTCCCAATACTTTTGTCCAGTGGTAGTCATAAGTGTCCCAATACTTTTGTCTACTTTTAGTCCGAATTGTCCCAATACTTTTGTTTAGTGGACCTACCTCTTCTGCATTGTGTGGGCATGCTGGTGCTTCCTGCTTTTAAGCAGCCATCTTGAAAAGACAGCAGAGCAGCAGCATCAGCGCAGCGCTTCTTTGAAGGCTCATAAAATCAAAACCGGAGCAGTTATAAAAATTATTTCGATAACTTATTTGGAAGGGTTCAATCTCTCTCCTGTGTTAGTTTGAAGCCGAAACGACAAACGCGCTCAGAGGAGATAATGTTTGAAGAGAAGTGACCGGTTTATAAAAAAAATTTGTTTTGAAGGGGAAATTGCAAACTTTCTGTTGGTTTTTGCTGAGGGTTGTCAATCTATGAAAAGTAGGTCTAAGTGAGACCTACATAGAGGTTTTTGTTTCATGTCTCTTTGACTTTCCCAGTGGGAGTTACAGGCAGTTTTGTTATTTTTTTATTCCGAGGAGCAGTTTTTTCTGCGTTTTATTAAAAAATTGCGGTAGAGCACAATTTTGAGATTTGGGGTTAGGTTTTTTCATTAAATCACAATTTTAGCCAGTCCTGATGTGTGTGTTCAGTTCGGTGAGTTTTGAAGCATGTTAAGGGGGTCAAATTACAGCTCAAAGAGGCAAAAGTGACT
This sequence comes from Nerophis lumbriciformis, assembly GCF_033978685.3. NCBI lineage: Eukaryota > Metazoa > Chordata > Actinopteri > Syngnathiformes > Syngnathidae > Nerophis > Nerophis lumbriciformis. Next base: position 40,479,873 of record NC_084568.2, on the reverse strand, counting down.
GTTTTTAGTACTTTTTTGTCTTGAAGGGGGAATTGCCAACTTCCTGTTGATTTTTGCCCGAGAATATACTATTATGAAATCTAGGTCTAAGTCACACCTACATAAAGGTTTTTGTTTCATGTCTCTCCGACCTTCCTAGTGGGAGTTACAAGCAGTCTAGTTTTTTTTTTCCGTAGGGGGCGCTAGAGCGCAATTTTGAGTTTTGAGGTTTGTTTTTTTGATAAAAAGTTTTGCCGTATATTACTGATGTGTGTGTAAAATTTGGTGAGTTTTGAAGTATGTTAATAATAATAACAATAAAAATTTGGTGAGTTTTGAAGTATGTTAAGGGGGTCAAATTACAGCTCAAAGATGCAAAAGTGACTGTTTTTAGTACTTTTTTGTCTTGAAGGGGGAATTGCCAACTTCCTGTTGATTTTTGCCCGAGAATATACTATTATGAGAACTAGGTCTGAGTCACACCTACATAAAGGTTTTTGTTTCATGTCTCTCCGACCTTCCTAGTGGGAGTTACAGGCAGTCTAGTTGTTTTTTTTCGTAGGGGGCGCTAGAGCGCAATTTTGAGTTTTGAGGTTTGGTTTTTTGATAAAAAGTTTTGCCGTATATTACTGATGTGTGTGTGTACAATTTGGTGAGTTTTGAAGTATGTTAATAATAATAATAATACAAATTTGGTGAGTTTTGAAGTATGTTAAGGGGGTCAAATTACAGCTCAAAGAGGCAAAAGTGACTGTTTTTAGTACTTTTTTGTCTTGAAGGGGGAATTGCCAACTTCCTGTTGATTTTTGACCGAGAATATACTATTATGAAATCTAGGTCTAAGTCACACCTACATAAAGGTTTTTGTTTCATGTCTCTCCGATCTTCCTAGTCGGAGTTACAGGCAGTCTAGTTTTTTTTTTTTCGTAGGGGGCGCTAGAGCGCAATTTTGAGTTTTGAGGTTTGGTTTTTTGATGAAAAGTTTTGCCGTATATTACTGATGTGTGTGTAAAATTTGGTGAGTTTTGAAGTATGTTAATAATAATAATAATAATACAAATTTGGTGAGTTTTGAAGTATGTTAAGGGGGTCAAATTACAGCTCAAAGAGGCAAAAGTGAATGTTTTTAGTACTTTTTTGTCTTGAAGGGGGAATTGCCAACTTCCTGTTGATTTTTGCCCGAGAATATACTATTATGAAATCTAGGTCTAAGTCACACCTACATAAAGGTTTTTGTTTCATGTCTCTCCGACCTTCCTAGTGGGAGTTACAGGCAGTCTAGTTTTTTTTTTCCGTAGGGGGCGCTAGAGCGCAATTTTGAGTTTTGAGGTTTGTTTTTTTGATAAAAAGTTTTGCCGTATATTACTGATGTGTGTGTAAAATTTGGTGAGTTTTGAAGTATGTTAATAATAATAATAATAAAAATTTGGTGAGTTTTGAAGTATGTTAAGGGGGTCAAATTACAGCTCAAAGAGGCAAAAGTGAATGTTTTTAGTACTTTTTTGTCTTGAAGGGGGAAATGCCAACTTCCTGTTGATTTTTGCCTGAGAATATACTATTATGAAATCTAGGTCTAAGTCATACCTACATAAAGGTTTTTGTTTCATGTCTCTCCGACCTTCCTAGTGGGAGTTACAGGCAGTCTAGTTTTTTTTCCCCGTAGGGGGCGCTAGAGCGCAATTTTGAGTTTTGAGGTTTGTTTTTTTGATAAAAAGTTTTGCCGTATATTACTGATGTGTGTGTAAAATTTGGTGAGTTTTGAAGTATGTTAATAATAATAATAATACAAATTTGGTGAGTTTTGAAGTATGTTAAGGGGGTCAAATTACAGCTCAAAGAGGCAAAAGTGAATGTTTTTAGTATTTTTTTGTCTTGAAGGGGGAATTGCCAACTTCCTGTTGATTTTTGCCCGAGAATATACTATTATGAAAACTAGGTCTAAGTCACACCTACATAAAGGTTTTTGTTTCATGTCTCTCCGACCTTCCTAGTGGGAGTTACAGGCAGTCTAGTTTTTTTTTTTCCGTAGGGGGCGCTAGAGCGCAATTTTGAGTTTTGAGGTTTGGTTTTTTGATAAAAAGTTTTGCCGTATATTACTGATGTGTGTGTAAAATTTGGTGAGTTTTGAAGTATGTTAATAATAATAATAATACAAATTTGGTGAGTTTTGAAGTATGTTAAGGGGGTCAAATTACAGCTCAAAGATGCAAAAGTGACTGTTTTTAGTACTTTTTTGTCTTGAAGGGGGAATTGCCAACTTCCTGTTGATTTTAGCTTGAGAATGTACTATTATGAAATCTAGATCTGAGTCAGACCTACATAGAGGTTTTTGTTTCATGTCTCTCCGACCTTCCTAGTGGGAGTTACAGGCAGTCTAGTTTTTTTTTTCCGTAGGGGGCGCTAGAGCGCAATTTTGAGTTTTGAGGTTTGGTTTTTTGATAAAAAGTTTTGCCGTATATTACTGATGTGTGTGTGTAAAATTTGGTGAGTTTTGAAGTATGTTAATAATAATAATAATACAAATTTGGTGAGTTTTGAAGTATGTTAAGGGGGTCAAATTACAGCTCAAAGAGGCAAAAGTGAATGTTTTTAGTACTTTTTTGTCTTGAAGGGGGAATTGCCAACTTCCTGTTGATTTTTGCCTGAGAATATACTATTATGAAATCTAGGTCTAAGTCATACCTACATAAAGGTTTTTGTTTCATGTCTCTCCGACCTTCCTAGTGGGAGTTACAGGCAGTCTAGTTTTTTTTCCCCGTAGGGGGCGCTAGAGCGCAATTTTGAGTTTTGAGGTTTGTTTTTTTGATAAAAAGTTTTGCCGTATATTACTGATGTGTGTGTAAAATTTGGTGAGTTTTGAAGTATGTTAATAATAATAATAATAACAATTTGGTGAGTTTTGAAGTATGTTAAGGGGGTCAAATTACAGCTCAAAGAGGCAAAAGTGACTGTTTTTAGTACTTTTTTGTCTTGAAGGGGGAATTGCCAACTTCCTGTTGATTTTTGCCCGAGAATATACTATTATGAAAACTAGGTCTAAGTCACACCTACATAAAGGTTTTTGTTTCATGTCTCTCCGACCTTCCTAGTGGGAGTTACAGGCAGTCTAGTTTTTTTTTTCCCGTAGGGGGCGCTAGAGCGCAATTTTGAGTTTTGAGGTTTGGTTTTTTGATAAAAAGTTTTGCCGTATATTACTGATGTGTGTGTAAAATTTGGTGAGTTTTGAAGTATGTTAATAATAATAATAATACAAATTTGGTGAGTTTTGAAGTATGTTAAGGGGGTCAAATTACAGCTCAAAGATGCAAAAGTGACTGTTTTTAGTACTTTTTTGTCTTGAAGGGGGAATTGCCAACTTCCTGTTGATTTTTGCCCGAGAATATACTATTATGAAATCTAGGTCTAAGTCACACCTACATAAAGGTTTTTGTTTCATGTCTCTCCGACCTTCCTAGTGGGAGTTACAGGCAGTCTAGTTTTTTTTTTCCGTAGGGGGCGCTAGAGCGCAATTTTGAGTTTTGAGGTTTGTTTTTTTGATAAAAAGTTTTGCCGTATATTACTGATGTGTGTGTAAAATTTGGTGAGTTTTGAAGTATGTTAATAATAATAACAATAAAAATTTGGTGAGTTTTGAAGTATGTTAAGGGGGTCAAATTACAGCTCAAAGAGGCAAAAGTGAATGTTTTTAGTACTTTTTTGTCTTGAAGGGGGAATTGCCAACTTCCTGTTGATTTTTGCCCGAGAATATACTATTATGAAATCTAGGTCTAAGTCACACCTACATAAAGGTTTTTGTTTCATGTCTCTCCGATCTTCCTAGTCGGAGTTACAGGCAGTCTATTTTTTTTTTTTCGTAGGGGGCGCTAGAGCGCAATTTTGAGTTTTGAGGTTTGGTTTTTTGATAAAAAGTTTTGCCGTATATTACTGATGTGTGTGTAAAATTTGGTGAGTTTTGAAGTATGATAATAATAATAATAATAAAAATTTGGTGAGTTTTGAAGTATGTTAAGGGGGTCAAATTACAGTGCAAAGTTGCGGAAGAATAATAATAATAATAATAATAATAATAAAGAATAAAATCTTACAAATTCAATAGGTCCTTATGTCCCATTGCATAAGGACTCCCTGTGGGGGTCCTGATGCAATGGGCCATGCAGGCCCTAATAAGAACACATAGTGCCACAATCATCGACAACATTTTTACTAACATTATGGGAAATCAAATCACCAGTGGCCTATTTATATGTGATATCACTGACCATTTACCTGTCTTTACTTTATATGACTGTCATCTCAAGAAAACCAAAGACACTATGGCAAAAATCTCTAAAGGAATAACAACTGAGGAAACAATCTGTGCCCTAAACAATAGTTTAGCAGTTCAGGATTGGACTTCAGTGTACGGAGAACCAAATGTTGTCATTTTTTAGACATCTTTGATTCCCTGCATAATGAACATTGCCCCGTGAAAGAATATTTTATAAAAGGAAAAAATAAAAATAGCCCTTGGATCACAAAAGGGATAATTAATGCCTGTAAAAAGAAAAACAATCTCTACAAACTTTTCATCAAAATAAAAACAAAAGAAGTCGAACAACGATACAAGAAGTACAAAAATAAATTAACTGATATTATAAGAACAAGCAAACGATTATATTATCAAAAAAAACCTATATGAAAACAAAAACAATATAAAAGGAACTTGGGATGTTTTGAATAGTCTAATCAAACAAGGATATTCAAAGTTGACATATCCTGATTACTTTATTGATGAAAACGGTGAAGATTATAATATCCAATCTGTTGTGTTTACGGAGGGGGTGACGGCAAACAGACACCAGGGGGCGGTATATACAATTATTTATTATATATATATAGTCAACATATATATATATAAATAATAATAAACAATATTACTAAACTAAGGAAATGGAGTGTGAACTAGAATACAAAAGGGAATGTGTAGAATTTAACTGAAGTGAGTGTTACCAACGTGTTGAACGAGATACGCGGAAGTCCAGGGGGCAGGCAGATGATCCGGGGCGAGAGCGAGGCGTCAGAATCCAGGGGCGAGCAAGAGGTTGAGGAACGAAGGAAGCAGTCGGAGTCCAGAGGGAGATCCAGGGGAAATTGAGACGCAGGCGACGGAGGGTACTGCGGGGACACCGGAGAAGACAAGGGACAAATCAAGGCACGGAGAGGAAACACGAATATAGCATAAAGCTTGTTGCTGACTGTACACCATGAGAAAGCTAAGTTCCCGCGCCGATCCTAGGGTCCACTGGTCTTTTAACCAGCTCGCCCTCATCAGTTTCAGGTGTAATGATTGCCGGTGATTGATTGCAGCTGGTGGCTGCTGCAGGGCGGGGACGTGCGCGGCGCGTCCCTGGATGTCCCGAGGTGCGCTCAGACGGATGAGCGGCGTTGGCAGGAGCCTGAGCCGTAACACAATCCAATCCAATCCACTTTATTTATATAGCACATTTAAACAACAAAATGTTTCCAAAGTGCTGCACAACAATATCAAACACAATTAAAAACAATATAAAATAAATATGATTAAAAACAATTTCAAAGGGTAAAACCAATTAAAACAGTAAATAGAAAGCAAAATTTTAAAACCACAGAGGACAACAGAGGAGCACACAACTCACGTAGTGTTAAAAGCCAGAGAATAAAAGTGGGTCTTAAGACGAGACTTAAAACACTCCACTGTGGGAGCAGTTTGAACATGGAGTGTTCCAGAGCTTAGGGCCGACCACAGAGAAGGCCCTGTCTCCCCTGGTTTTAAGTCTGGTCTTGGGCACCACGAGCTGGAGCTGGCTCTCGGACCTCAGAGCGCGCGCAGGATTGTAAGTTTGGATGAGGTCCGAGATATACTGAGGTGCCAGTCCATGTAAAGCTTTAAAAACAAACAGCAAGGTTTTAAAATCAATTCTAAAATGAAAATGGAGTCAGTGCAAACTCTCAAGGATTGGGGTTGTATGCTGGCGTCTCCTGGCCCCTGTTAAAAGTCCTGCTGCCGCATTCTGGACTAACTGCAACCGGGAGAGAGCTTTTTGGCTAATGCCAACATAAAGTGCATTGCAGTAGTCCAGGCCACTTGAAATAAAAGCATGCACCACTTGTTCAAAAAGTTTTTCAGTGTCACCGCTTAAAAAACACAAAGTTTGACACAAGTCCCTTGTGGCTACTTCAGACTGTCACATCTTAGCCTATTCCTCATTCTCATGCCAGGCCCAGCACACACACACAAACGCACACACACACACACACACACACACACACACAAATCCTATCCTTCCCCAAAGGCATCCCCAGCCACTTCTCTGAATAATTCACCGAGACTGCTTTGTTCATCGATCCCTCTTGATGCAGGCTTCTGACACACACACACGTGTACACACACACACACACACACACACCTTTCACTTAACTCACAATCACATAGGCAGCTCCATCACAATTCACCACCATGTTCATTTTTCAGACCTTTGTAGCTGCGGCTGTAGTCAGCGTCTCTCTTTACATCTCCATGTACACTTCATGCCTACCTGCTCTTTCAGTATATCTCACACACACACACACACACACACACACACACACACACACACACACACACGCACACACACACACACACACACACACACACACACACACACACACACACACACATTCTTGTATTTACTACCTTCTTAATGCCTACCTCTTTAGGACCACCCTTTCTAGATTTATATGTAAAAAAATGTATTTACAACATTAATAATATATACATACCGTATTTTCCGCACTATAAGGCGCACCTAAAAACCACAAATTTTCTCAAAAGCTGACAGTGCGCCTTATAACCCGGTGCGCTTTATATATGGATTAATATTACGATTCATTTTCATAAAGTTTCGATCTCGCAACTACGGTAAACAGCCGCCATCTTTTTTCCCGGTAGAACAGGAAGGGCTTCTTCTTCTACGCAAGCAACCGCCAAGGTAAGCACCCGCCCCCATAGAACAGGAAGCGCTTCTTCTTCTACTGTAAGCAACCACCCGCCCGCATAGAAGAAGAAAAAGCGCGCGGATATTACCGTACGTTTCATTTCCTTTGTGTGTTTACATCTGTAAAGACCACAAACTGGCTCCTACTAAGCGACCGGGATCCAGTTCATGAAAAGACGCAATCTCTCCATCCGCACACGGACTACTATTTCACAGCAACTGATATTCCTGTGAACCGCACTGTGGATACAACGGGAGCACGTACGGTGAATATTCGCACCACAGGGAATGAGAAGTCATCCTTCACTGTGGTTCTAGCTTGCCATGCTAATGGCCAGAAACTTCCACCCATGGTGATATTCAAAAGGAAGACCTTGCCAAAAGAGACCTTTCCAGCCGGCGTCATCATAAAAGCTAACTCGAAGGGATGGATGAAGAAAAGATGAGCGAGTGGTTAAGGTAAGTTTAAGTTTACGCGAAGAGGCCGGGTGGCTTTTTTTACGCAGCTCCGTCCATGTTGATATACGATTCCTGGTTTTAATATATTATTAAAGTTTGACTGACCTATTTGACTGTTTTTTTGACATTCCTTTAGCGCAGTTAGATGCGGCTTACAACACGGGGCGGCTTATAGGTGGACAAAGTTTTGAAATATGCCGTTCATTGAAGGCGCGGCTTATAACCCAGGGCGCCTTATGGTGCGGAAAATACGGTACTATGCAAATATAAAAATGCTTGTTGTGAAAAATGAGTTGGAATTTCACAAGAAAAAGGTCACAATTACACAAGTAAAACTTAGAATTTTGTCATTTTTATAGTAAAAGTCGTAATTTTACTCAACGCAATTCAACATTTTACAAGAAAAACTGAACATTTGTGCAATATTATGATAAAAGTTAAAATGTTACTCAACAACAGTCGCAATTTTACAAGTAAAGCTTAAAATGTTGGCCTATTTTATGAAAAGAGTCGTAATTGTACTCGACAAAAGTCACAATTTTATAAGAAAACTTTACAATTTTGGCAATATTATAAAAATAATCTGAATTTCACTTGGAAAAATTATGACAAAAGTCATCATTTTTACTCAAAAAATGTCACTATTTTATGAGAACAACAAAAAAAATTGGCAATATTGTGATAAAAGTCAGAATTCTGTATGACGCATGTCACCACTTTGCATTAAAAAGTAATAATTTTACATAAAAAAGTAATACTTTTATTAGAAAATATTGCAGTATCACAGAAACAGAAAGAATATGAGAAATTATTCCCAACTATATAAGAAAAAAGTCGACACATTGTTAGAAAAAGACTGATTTTAGTTAATTTATTATTTTTTTTGTAATTGGTTTTTAATCTTCCTTATTTATGTCAAGTTATTACAGTATGTCTCTATATATATATTTTTTTTATTTTTTATTTTGGCCAAAGGGGCGAAATTTCAATTTCTTACACACACTTGTTATTTCATATGTTGACAGTAAAAAAAATTTGGGACCACCCTAATTTTTTTTATAGATTTCACCACCAGGGGTGCAAATGAGCCATTCTCCATTAGATGCAATGGTTTTCCGTACTGGGACTATGATTTATGTCCTGACTTGTTCACATACAGAAAGTACTTTTCTTTGTTGATGTCTCAAGAAGGGTGAAAATACAAGAACACACACACACACACACACACACACACACACACACACACACACACGCACACTTTATAGCTCCTAATGATGGCGCTGTCCCTTTGAAGCTACTCCTGAACATCCTGAAGTGCTGACTTTCATCCGTGTGACCTTTTTCTCCAACACATTGGCCAGAATCCACCTGGGATCTGTTCAACTGGTGTCAGGTGACGTGACAAGAAAACACTTTCAGTGCCGCTCACTTCCTGTTCGACAACACCCAGGCAGCGGCGCGGACGTCTATTTTTGAAGGACTCCTTACATGCACAGCAGGAGGTCACTGTGGAGTTGACCTCCACCAAGGCCAAACAATGTCTAGCACCTTATTGTCCATCCTGCATTATGTCACGCACACAATAATAATAATAATAATAATAATAATAATAATACATAGAACAATGATGGTGTAGAAAAGCATATGTGTGAATGTTTTGGAGCATTCACACAATAATAATAATAATAATAATAATAATAATACATAGAAGAATAATACATAGAAGAATGATGGTGTAGAAAATACACCATCATTCTTCTATGTATTATTATTATTATTATTGTTATTATTATTATTGTGTGAATGCTCCAAAACATTCACACATATGCTTTTCTACACCAACATTCTTCTATTTATTATTATTGTTATTATTATTATTATTATTGTGTGAATGCTCCAAAACATTCACACATATGCTTTTCTACACCAACATTCTTCTATTTATTATTATTATTATTATTATTATTATTGTGTGAATGCTCCAAAACATTCACACATATGCTTTTCTACACCAACATTCTTCTATTTATTATTATTATTATTATTATTATTATTATTGTGTGAATGCTCCAAAACATTCACACATATGCTTTTCTACACCAACATTCTTCTATTTATTATTATTATTGTTATTATTATTATTATTATTGTGTGAATGCTCCAAAACATTCACACATATGCTTTTCTACACCATCATTCTTCTATGTATTATTATTGTTATTATTATTATTGTGTGAATGCTCCAAAACATTCACACATATGCTTTTCTACACCAACATTCTTCTATTTATTATTATTGTTATTATTATTATTATTATTGTGTGAATGCTCCAAAACATTCACACATATGCTTTTCTACACCAACATTCTTCTATTTATTATTATTATTATTATTATTATTATTATTGTGTGAATGCTCCAAAACATTCACACATATGCTTTTCTACACCAACATTCTTCTATTTATTATTATTGTTATTATTATTATTATTATTGTGTGAATGCTCCAAAACATTCACACATATGCTTTTCTACACCAACATTCTTCTATTTATTATTATTATTATTATTATTATTATTGTGTGAATGCTCCAAAACATTCACACATATGCTTTTCTACACCAACATTCTTCTATTTATTATTATTATTATTATTATTATTGTGTGAATGCTCCAAAACATTCACACATATGCTTTTCTACACCAACATTCTTCTATTTATTATTATTATTGTTATTATTATTATTATTATTGTGTGAATGCTCCAAAACATTCACACATATGCTTTTCTACACCATCATTCTTCTATGTATTATTATTGTTATTATTATTATTGTGTGAATGCTCCAAAACATTCACACATATGCTTTTCTACACCAACATTCTTCTATTTATTATTATTGTTATTATTATTATTATTATTGTGTGAATGCTCCAAAACATTCACACATATGCTTTTCTACACCAACATTCTTCTATTTATTATTATTATTATTATTATTGTGTGAATGCTCCTAAACATTCACACATATGCTTTTCTACACCAACATTCTTCTATTTATTATTATTATTATTATTATTATTATTATTGTGTGAATGCTCCAAAACATTCACACATATGCTTTTCTACACCAACATTCTTCTATTTATTATTATTATTATTATTATTATTATTATTATTGTGTGAATGCTCCAAAACATTCACACATATGCTTTTCTACACCAACATTCTTCTATTTATTATTATTATTATTATTATCATTGTGTGAATGCTCCAAAACATTCACACATATGCTTTTCCACACCATCATTCTTCTATGTATTATTATTGTTATTATTATTATTGTGTGAATGCTCCAAAACATTCACACATATGCTTTTCTACACCAACATTCTTCTATTTATTATTATTATTATTATTATTATTATTATTGTGTGAATGCTCCAAAACATTCACACATATGCTTTTCTACACCAACATTCTTCTATTTATTATTATTATTATTATTATTATTATTATTATTATTATTATTGTGTGAATGCTCCAAAACATTCACACATATGCTTTTCTACACCAACATTCTTCTATTTATTATTATTATTATTATTATTATTATTATTATTGTGTGAATGCTCCAAAACATTCACACATATGCTTTTCTACACCAACATTCTTCTATTTATTATTATTATTATTATTATTATTATTATTATTATTGTGTGAATGCTCCAAAACATTCACACATATGCTTTTCTACACCAACATTCTTCTATTTATTATTATTATTATTATTATCATTATTATTGTGTGAATGCTCCAAAACATTCACACATATGCTTTTCTACACCAACATTCTTCTATTTATTATTATTATTATTAATATTATTATTATTATTATTGTGTGAATGCTCCAAAACATTCACACATATGCTTTTCTACACCAACATTCTTCTATTTATTATTATTATTATTATTATTATTATTATTGTGTGAATGCTCCAAAACATTCACACATATGCTTTTCTACACCAACATTCTTCTATTTATTATTATTATTATTATTATTATTATTATTATTGTGTGAATGCTCCAAAACATTCACACATATGCTTTTCTACACCAACATTCTTCTATTTATTATTATTATTATTATTATCATTGTGTGAATGCTCCAAAACATTCACACATATGCTTTTCCACACCATCATTCTTCTATGTATTATTATTGTTATTATTATTATTGTGTGAATGCTCCAAAACATTCACACATATGCTTTTCTACACCAACATTCTTCTATTTATTATTATTATTATTATTATTATTATTGTGTGAATGCTCCAAAACATTCACACATATGCTTTTCTACACCAACATTCTTCTATTTATTATTATTATTATTATTATTATTATTATTATTATTATTATTGTGTGAATGCTCCAAAACATTCACACATATGCTTTTCTACACCAACATTCTTCTATTTATTATTATTATTATTATTGTGTGAATGCTCCAAAACATTCACACATATGCTTTTCTACACCAACATTCTTCTATTTATTATTATTATTATTATTATTATTATTATTATTGTGTGAATGCTCCAAAACATTCACACATATGCTTTTCTACACCAACATTCTTCTATTTATTATTATTATTATTATTATTATTATTATTATTGTGTGAATGCTCCAAAACATTCCCACATATGCTTTTCTACACCAACATTCTTCTATTTATTATTATTATTATTATTATTATTATTGTGTGAATGCTCCAAAACATTCACACACATGCTACACCAACATTCTTCTATTTATTATTATTATTATTATTATTATTATTATTATTATTGTGTGAATGCTCCAAAACATTCACACACATGCTACACCAACATTCTTCTATTTAATTATTATTATTATTGGGGCGGTATAGCCAGCAACTTGAGGGTTCCAGGTTCAATCCCCGCTTCCGCCATCCTAGTCACTGCCGTTGTGTCCTTGGGCAAGACACTTTACCCACCTGCTCCCAGTGCCACCCACACTGCTTTAAATGTAACTTAGATATTGGCTTTTACTATGTAAAGCGCTTTGAGTCACTAGAGAAAAGCGCTATATAAATATAATTCACTTCACTTCACTTCACAAATTGGCAGAAAAGTTGGGGGAAAGTCCAACAAGAAAACCAACCTTGATTTAGCAAGGTGCTTTCTGCATTATTGCGCTCAAAAAGAAAAGAAAAAACAAAATTTCTCGAAAACATTTTCATTTCAGCAGTGAAAAAGTGAAAATGTCATGAACATTGTAGCGGTACAGCGGGAAAAGGAGACAAGGGACGTGGTTAGCTTGAAACAAACAAATGTTTGGGAAGTGTGTACTTAATCCAAATGAATATGGTGTGACTAAGTGTAGCAAGTATGTTACCAAGTGCGTGTTGAAATCCAGGCGGACGTCGAAATAGGGCAAGGCAGGCTCGGAGGTCCAGGGACAGACGGGAGGTGAAGGGCTGGAGCGAGGTGTCGTGGTCAGAGGGCAGGCATGAGGTTGAGATCCAGAGAGTCCGGAGGGGATCCAGGAAGACGAGACACACAGCTGGACAGCTGGATGACGACAACACAGGACACGATGAGCACGATGGGGGGGAAAACACAAAGGGGATCCAGGAAGACGAGACACACAGCTCGACAACGGGGAAGCTGGATGACGACAACACAGGACACGATGAGCACGATGGGGGGGGGGGGGGGGGGGGGGACACAAAGAGCGAGGAAGCACTTAGGCAAGGAAAGCTGGAGACGCAATAAGGCTTACATGTACAAGTAGCTACGTTCTGGCACTGGAACGCAAGACGCGCTGGCTTATGAAGGCAGGTCTCTCATCAATCTCAGGTGTGTTGATTGCAGACCACAGCCGGAGAGGAATGCCCGTGGGCGTGTCCCCCAGGTGTGCGCAGCAGAGTGAGAGGCGTAACAAAAATAAGAATAATTATCATCTTCGAAGTCTTTTATAGAGCAAGGACGCAAAGTTAGTAACATAAACTAGTTTTTTAGACTAATGTGGAGAAATTTGTTACAGTTAGTATATTGCTTTTATAGACAATTAAGAGTTACTCAAATAAATCCCCCAAAAATGAAGAAAGGTCATTTAAGATGAGCTTTTTCTGCGTCTAACATTTTCAAATCATACGCTGTAAAAAATGGTCCTTTTATATTCACAGTAAATTACCAGACTATAATTGCATCACTTTCACAATATTATTTTAGTAATTTCCTGTGCAATAAAACCTTTACAGTAATTTACTGTAACTTCACAGTTGTGATTCTACACTTAGCTGATTTTACAGTTAATTATAATAAAGTTACAATTATATGATGTAAGTTTACAGCTGTGATTTGACAGTTGATTATAATAATCAATCAATCAATCAATCAATGTTTATTTATATAGCCCTAAATCACAAGTGTCTCAAAGGGCTGCACAAGCCACAACGACGTCCTCGGTACAAAGCCCACATAAGGGCAAGGAAAAACTCACCCCAGTGGGACGTCGATGTGAATGACTATGAGAAACCTTGGAGAGACCGCATATGTGGGTAACCCCCCCCCCCTCTAGGGGAGACCGAAAGCAATGGTTGTCGAGTGGGTCTGACATAATATTGTGAGAGTCCAGTCCATAGTGGATTCAACGTAATAGTAAGAGTCCAGTCCATAGCGGGGCCAGCAGGACACCATCCCGAGCGGAGACGGGTCAGCAGCGCAGAGATGTTCCCAGCCAATGCACAGGCGAGCGGTCCACCCCATTCATAAAGTCATCTGCCGAGTGGGTGGAGCTATTGGGGGGAGTCCCTTGTTGGGTTAGCGATGCTCCTGTACTAAACAAAAATTTAGGGTCGTTTTTGTTGAGGCGGATGAGATTTGAGTAATATTTAGCTTTAGCTAAGGTAAGCATGCGTTTATACGATATTAAACTATCACTCCATGCTTGATGGGAAACCTCAAGCTTGGTCGTGCGCCATTTGCGTTCCAACTTTCTACATGATCATTTATGAGCTCTGGTTTCTTCTGTAAAACATGGGGTGCGCCTTTTAGGGGCCCTTTTTTTGTTTTAGCGGTGCTATGCTATCAATGGTTTTGCGGAGGGCATTGTCAAAGTTGTTAGTTAGGTTATCAATAGAGCCGACATAATTTGGGAATGGTGCCATTACCGAAGGCAGTAGGTCAGCAAGAGTCATTGTTGTGGCAGCATTAATGTTGCGGCTGCTATAGCAGTTATTATTATTATTAGTTTGTTGACAATGAGTCAGAACTTCGAATTTTATAAGGTAATAATCGGACATTACTTTAGTACACGGGAGTACCATAACTTTGGAGGTGGTGACACCCCTGACCAGCACTAGATCTATCGTATTACCGTTGCGATGCGTAGGTTCATTTATTATTTGTGTAAGACCACAGCTATCAATTATAGTCTGGAGCGCCACGCACTGAGGGTCCGATGGGGTATTCATATGGATATTAAAGTCCCCCATTTTAATAATGTGTGTTGGTAGCACAGTGGCACAGGGGTTAGTGCATGCGCCTCACAATACGAAGGTCCTGAGTTCAATCCCGGGCTCTGGATCTTTCTGTTGGAGTTTGCATGTTCTCCCCGTGACTGCGTGGGTTCCCTCCGGGTACTCCGGCTTCCTCCCACTTCCAAAGACATGCACCTGGGGATAGGCCCCTCCCACCTCCAAAGACATGCACCTGGGGATAGGTTGATTGGCAACACTAAATGGTCCCTAGTGTGTGAATGTTGTCTATCTGTGATGAGGTGGTGACTTGTCCAGGGTGTACCTCACCTTCTGCCCGAATGCAGCTGAGATAGGCTCCAGCAACCCTTGCGACCCCAAAAGGGATAAGCGGTAGAAAATGGATGGATATAGTAAAGTTACAATTATATGATGTAGGTTTACAGCTGTGATTTGACAGTTGAATACAATAAAGTTACAATTATTTAAAAAATCCAATAGACTAATGCTGCCTGAGGCTGAGCCAATCAGTGGCAACGATACTGAACAGCGTGCTCTGATTAGTTGGGTCTCATCTAGTGGTCAATACTACGGTAGTATTGAGAGTTTTAGTTAATTGAGACGTTTGGTTTGCTTGAAAATTCCTAATTCAGGCCAAAGAAATATTTGAAATACTAAGAAGCAGCAACAATATCTGTTACTCCCTCCGAGGTCTTAATCAAGGCTCAAGTTGTTCGTTTTTCTCAAACAGACATTTATTTTCAGCCACGCCTTCTCCTCGTCACAACGATGCCAACACAATGCCAAAATAATGCCGTCAGAACTAATAAATAAGAGAAACAGAACTTACAATTAGTCTGACATCCAATAACATAAAACACATTGATTTCACATACATATCACAAAGAATCATACCTCATTGGCCTCACAAACTCAGGGGGAATAAAGTTTCTTTCCAAGCCGAGACTCCATTAACCTCTTCCATTTGCTGTCTCATGCTGCTTCCCTTTTTTCCGTCACATATTAATTGTCCCCCCAACAATGTGACCAAACCGGAACAAAAAATATGTTCCTCTCCAATTTACATGAGTTTTGTAACAAAAATAAAGTTAACTTATACTTGCATGAAATTACCAAAGAAAATACATTTGTAATCACATTAAATGTAAATATTAACTTATATTTATACATTGTATTTATTTACTCTAACCAACTATGAAATTATATAACATATATACAATGTGCTTCTATCAGCAGCTACACTCCCACCAAATCTAATGTGTTTTCCCTTTTCAGACTAGTGTGGGTCTATTCTGCTTCCAACAGTGTAACTGTCTTGTGGATAGGTCTGTCCAAGTGTGTCTGCTTGTTGAGTCGTGTGCCATGGTCATCTAATGTAGAGTCACTGATTAGAAGCTGCACTTTGCGCACACATCCATCTTCATTTGGATACACTGCAGTGACCTTAGCGAGTTTCCAATCGTTTCTGGGTGCTGTGTCATCTTGTATGAGCACTTTATCATTGACTTTGGCATTCCTTCTTGTCTTCTGCCATTTCTGTCTTTGCTGTAGGTTCAACAAGTATTCCTTTCTCCATCTGCGCCAGAACTCATTGGCGAGATATTGCACTCTACGCCATCTCTTGCGTAGGTAGAGGTCTTCCTTCACAAATCTGGTGAGCCTTGCAATAGCTTCGACAAATCTCGACCAGCTGAAGAACTTCTCAAAACGTTCTTCCAGAGAAACCACCTTGAGTGTGCGGTGTACGACAGCTTTGCGTACTTCTGAGTCTCTTGCGTCAAGTTCTCCCACCTTGCACTCTCCACTGGGTAGCTCTTCTTGCCATAGAAGACTTGGCCCACTGAACCAGTTTGAGGTGATGAGATCTTTGGCCTTGAGTCCACGCAATGCATGGTCTGCAGGATTGTCCTCCGATGCAACATACTTCCACTGTGTGGGGATGGTATTCTCTCTGATATGTTGGATGCTGTTCGCTACAAACACATGAAGGTGTCTCGCTTCATTGTTGACATATCCCAAGACGACTTGTGAATCTGTCCAGAAGAATTCTTCAACATTCAGCTCCAACTCTGCATTGAGCATGTCACTTGTACGCACTGCAACGACTGCTGCAGACAGCTCCAACCTTGGTACTGTAGTGACTTTGGTCGGTGCTACTCTGGACTTGGCGAATACAAGAGAGCAATTGATTGCTCCTAGGCCATTCTGAAATTTGCACAAGACCCCCACCAGCGTGTTGGTCAATTCTGGTCCGGTCAAAAGGTAATCATTCAACGAGACTCCTTCATACTTTGCCGAACAATCAAAGACCACTCTTATTTTTTCGGGCTTTTGGGAGTGGTACACCCCATGATGTGGAATGTACCAGGCAGGACCTTTGTCCAGTTCTTCAGGAGGCACCTTTTCTGCATCTCCGTGCTCTATTGTTTCATTCATGAACTTCGTGTAGTCTTTGTGATATTGTTTGTCTTTTTCGAATCTTTTCTTCAGACACTTGAGTCGATGTTCTGCACATTTCTTGTTGTTCGGTAAGTTTGGTCTGTCTTGTTTGAACGGCAAAGGTAGTTCACAATGACCATCTTCTTGCATTTTCACTACTCTTTCCATTATTGAAATGAACCGCAAGTCTTCTTGGGAGAAATGAGAGTCTTCCACTTTTCTTTCGTTGAAATCAGACTCAAGCACTTTAATCACATCCAATGGTGTAATCACTTCTTTGACTTGGGTGCGACAAATGTAGTGCACTTCCTTCAACAACTGATCAGATGGTGAATTGGGTGTCACTTCCTTGACAACAATCCTGTGGCTGCATCCAATTGCATCTCCATAGTCAACACATGGATCAAGTCCTCCAACTATGGTCCAGCCAAGATCTGTTTTCTGAGCAAAGGGCTCATTGTCTCTTCCTGACACGACTTCTCTGGGTACCAGAGCTTGTGAACAGTTGTAACCTATTAGCAAACCAACATCGCATTCAATTAGAGGGGCGATCTCATCAGCGAGGTGCTCTAAGTGAGACCATGCTCTTGCTGCGTTCGGAGTGGGAATGTGACGTAGATTGGCAGGGATAAACTCTCTTGTATATGTCATGGGAAGAGGGATTCTCTTTGACGAGTAGCAGCTTCTGACTTGTAGATCTGTCAGCTTTTGACTAGAAACGACTGTGTCTTTGGATGACAGTGTGGAGAGCTTTAACTGCACATCTTTCTTGTCTGTGTCCAAAACATCTGCCTTTTCTTGCAGAACAAATGTTGTGTCAGTCTGACTGTCTAAAAGAGAGTAAAGCAATAGTTCTTTTTCTGGATTACTTTTTGTGGACAACCACACTGGAACAATTGTGGATGTGAGGTCAGTATTGTCACTTTGGATAACACGGTTTGAGATAGCCTCATTTGGTGTTTCTTGACTTGGTTCCTTAGTTTGTTTGGTTTCCTTTGACTCACTTGTCCCCTTTGTTTCCCTTTGGATGTCCTTATTCTTTCTTGACTCTTTGTCTCGTTCTTCATGTAAGCATGTTGGGTGTTTCCCCTTACATGTGTTGCAGATACTTCTCTTTTCGCATTTCTTTGAGATGTGTCCAGATTTAAGACAACCAAAACACAATCCCTTGTCTTTTACAAATTGCACCTTTGCAGCGTTCTCCTTCTCTATGAACTTTCGACATGTCAGAATGTTGTGATTTGACCGTTCACAGAATTCACACTTCAGTGTATCGGTTTTCTCCTCCGTACTGCATGTCAATGTTCTGGCTCCAACATTCCGAGTCATTGGAGTTTTCGCTTTCTCTTTCTCTGAATCATTTGCCTTGAGAGCACTTAGAGATGTCACTGGGTTGCACGCGATCCTGGCTTCCTTTTCTACAAAGTTGACAAAATGGCTGAATGTAGGAAATGAACCACACTGATCTTCAATCTCAACTACTTTACGATTCCATCTTGCCGTAAGCCAATCAGGAAGCTTGCTGAGCATTCTCTGGTTCTCATAGCAGTCATTTAGAATTTGAAGATTCTTTATCTGTAGCATTGCCACTTCGCAACCTTTGAGAAAGTCTGAGAACGCTCTTAGTTCCACATTATCCTTGGTTCCAATTCTTGGCCATGCTGAGAGCTTATCTCTGAAAGCTTTGGCGATTACAAATGGACTACCATATCTTTCTTCCAGAGTGTTCCAAGCTGTACGGTATGCCATTTCTGTTCCGAGCCGAAAGTAGCTTTCAACTGCCTTTCTCGCAGGACCGCCAACATACTTTCGGAGGTAGTAGATCTTTTCAGCCACTGGGATGTTCTTTCTTTCAATCAGTAATTGAAAAGACATTTTCCAATCCTTGTACTTGATGGGATCTCCATTGAAAACTGCGGGCTCTGGAACCGGTAGACGGCTAATGTTGATGGACTCTGCCAAGGCTGTAGCCAGTGCTGTTATGCCATCTTCTGGTGTTTTATTGCTAGCAGGTTGCCCTCTTGTGGTGTCTTTTGGTATGAATGGTTGTGCATATGGATTGCAACGTGAAGATTCAATTTTCACTTCAGAATGTCTTATAGGCTTGGATGGTAGCTTTTTTGGTGTGCTCCTTCCATGCAGAAGATCTGACAATTCCTCATCTGAGTTGCCTTCTTGTTCATACACTTCCAGTCGCGCTTTTGCAGCATTCATTTGCTTTACCGTTTCCAAGCGTTCAAGATCCCTCTTCTTTCGTTCCATTTCTTTCTCAAGCATTTCGAGTTCACTTTTGCCACGTTCCATTTCTTCTAAGACCAACAGAGTGGCTTCAGCTGCAGCTACTTCTGCTGCTGCGTCTTGCCTTTTTGCACACAGCTGACTTGAACGTCGACTACTTGAGTTTTTGGATCTTTGCAACGATGCTAAAATAAACGCTGAGCGAGTTTCACTCCAGTGAAATGACCTCTTTTCTTGACCTCGCTCATCTTCTTCTGCTGCAAGATTCTCTTGTGCTTGTTGGAAAACCTTCTGAGAAACTGCATCACATGTGTCAACTCTGCGGCGAGTGTTTCCATCAGGAGTTTCATGACTACGTAGTTCTTCATATGCTTGCATGACTTCACCAGAAGTTTCTTGTATACGAGCAATGTGATCATGCAAGCTTGCTATATCCGATGCGTCAAGTGCTCTTTTTGCTTGTTTGGCAGTAGATTTCCATTTTTCATAATTGGCGTTGAATCGAGCTTGAAGCTTGCTCACCATTTTCTCATGAAACGCTTGGCCTTTCTCAGTGAGCTTTCTGGGTCTTGTACTTTTCCTTAAGCCCTCTTCTTTCACTGCTTGACTTGTGCTCGGCTCATGGGGATTTGGGATCACAACTTCTCCAGGATCTTCTTGCAGCAACACCACAGCGTGTCGAGTGTCCATGCGTTCTTGGTCAGACATGTTGCTAGCCTATTGATTTTGTGTTGTAGCTTAATTTGGTTTGAATATTAGCCAACTTGAAAGTTTGGATGAAAATGTATTAACTGTAGTTGAATAAACATTTAAATGTAGGCTAACTGTCAACTTAGATATGTTTAGGTTTGCTTTTTCTTTCAAAAATAAAGTTTGTGTATTATGACAGTATTTTTAGTTAAAGTTTATCTTCTTCCACTTGTTATAAAACACATACATTTCAATGTCAAAAATGTATTATAAATGTGCCTTTTAAATACCTTGATGTGCTCTTTTAAAATTGCCAAAACCAAAACAAGCAATTAATTTAAGATAAGCTTTGCAATGATAATCACTAGTGATGGGTCCGGCAACACCGATGCATCGGCGCATGCGTCGAGCTCAAAGAGCGAAACCCTGTGTCGGTGCGCGTACCGCTTTTAGAAAGTCACGTGACCGATCATGAGCTGTTTTGGTCACGTGACCGATACGCGAACTGCGTCGCACTGACGCCTCCTCTGTGCCCTGTGAGCGGATCTTTTCTACAGCCGGAGAAATAATAACTAAGAAGAGAAAGCGTCTAAAATTGAATACGTTGGAAAAACTGTTTTTTTTTTTTATAAAAATGTGTAAAAATAAATAAATAATAATTTCCAGGTCCACAAGCATCCTCATTCACAACACGTTCTCTTATAGTTCCATGTTATGATACATGTTCACATTATTTATTGACTGTATCTAAAAAAGACAAAAAATATATTTTTATTTAAATGAAGTTATGAAATAATCCTAAATTAAATACAATGACTTGGTTTATATTATTGTATATACTAGGTCAGTGGTTCTCAACCTTTTTTCAGCAATGTACCCCCTGTGATTTTTTTTTAAAATTCAAGTACCCCCTAATCAGAGCAAAGCATTTTTGGTTGAAAAAAAGAGATAAAGAAGTAAAATACAGCACTATGTCATCAGTTTCTGATTTATTAAATTGTATAACAGTGCAAAATATTTCTCATTTGTAGTGGTCTTTCTTGAACTATTTGGAAAAAAAGATATAAAAATAACTAAAAACTTGTTGAAAAATAAACAAGTGATTCAATTATAAATAAAGATTTCTACACATAGAAGTAATCATCAACTTAAAGTGCCCTCTTTGGCAATTGTATTAGAGATCCATCTGGATTCATGAACTTAATTCTAAACATTTCTTCACAAAAAAAAGAAATCTTTAACATCAATATTTATGGAACATGTCCACAAAAAATCTAGCTGTCAACACTGAATATTGCATTGTTGCATTTCTTTTCACACTTCTTTTTGACAGACATTTTAGTGACAAACCTGAGCTTGTGCTTCACTGAGTTTATGAACTTACATTCATATTTTGTTGAAGTATTATTCAATAAATATATTTATAAAGGATTTTTGAATTGTTGCTATTTTTTGAATATTTAAAAAAAATCTCACGTACCCCTTGGTATACCTTCAAGTACCCCCAGGGGTTCGCGTACCCCCATTTGAGAACCACTGTACTAGGTCAGGGCTTCACGGTGGCAGAGGGGTTAGTGCATCTGCCTCACAATACGAAGGTCCTGAGTAGTCTTGGGTTCAATCCCGGGCTTGGGATCTTTCTGTGTGGAGTTTGCATGTTCTCCCCGTGACTGCGTGGGTTCCCTCCGGGTACTCCGGCTTCCTCCCACCTCCAAAGACATGCACCTGGGGATAAGTTGATTGGCAACACTAAATTGGCCCTAGTGTGTGAATGTTGTCTGTCTATCTGTGTTGGCCCTGCGATGAGGTGGCGACTTGTCCAGGGTGTACCCCGCCTTCCGCCCGATTGTAGCTGAGATAGGCGCCAGCGCCCCCCGCGACCCCAAAGGGAATAAGCGGTAGAAAATGGATGGATGTACTAGGTCATAAAATCAGTGTCAGTTGAGTCGGTCCATAGGTTGCCTGTAGGGATTTTTAATGTCCAGCAGATGTCAGTATTTAGTGACACAGTATCGACACCAGTGTTGGGTTAGTTACTGAAAACCAGTAACTAGTTACAGTTACTAGTTACTTTATTTCAAAAGTAACTCAGTTACTAACTCAGTTACTTAAACCAAAAAGTAATGCGTTACTGTGAAAAGTAACTATTTAGTTACTTATATATATATTTTTTAATTTTTTTAAGGCCCCATAATGCCCTTTTAGCCTTCATTTTAGTACTGTTATTGCACTGGAGAATAATACAATCTGTTGTTCAACTTGACATGCATTTGCATCACTGAACTCTGCTAAGCAATGTGCTCTACATACAACACACAAAGACAAAGATATGTTTTAAAGGGCCAATTTGTTTCAGACCAGAACAAATTGACAAAACTATTTTAAATAGCTGCAACTTAACATACATAAGTAACAAACAGCATAATAACAACATAGCTGTAAAACAAGAAAGGCACACACTACATACATAAAGCCTAACCAGGCGTTTTCTCAAGGAATTATGAAATAAAATCATGTCTGAAGCCCAGAACACTCTACACATTTCCCCACTTAGTTTAGAGAAAAGGAAATATTAGCCTGGCCCACTAGTATCCCTCTCTAGGTTTGTGAACTTTATAGTCTAAACATTTAGAGTGATGTGATAATCAAACACTCTAAAAGTTTAAAATGAAAGAGTATATAAGAGAATTGACAGAGTGTGTGTACCTTCACGTGTGCAGTGCCTCGTTAAAATCCAGCCGCTGTTGGAGGTGGAGGTGAGTGTGTCTCTTTACTAGCTTCGTCGAAGCATGTTGTTTTTGTCGCTGTTTCAGCATATTTGAAACTTACATTCAGCTAAAATGTTCTTTTCTTTGTGGTCGATAAAAGAAACGTACTGAAAATATCTCCATTTTAAGAAACTCGGCTTCGGGGTTCGCCATGACGTCTTGATAGTAGACACAGACACGCCCCCTCCCACACACACACACACACACACACACACACACACACACACACACACACACACACACACACGTACACACAGATAGCGCGCGGCGCGCCTCTTTTTTGTCGCCTCTTCAGCAGCGACACTCAGATCTTCTCAGTTTCTAGCCGATACTACCGTATTTTCCGCACTATAAGGCGCACCGGATTATTAGCCGCACCTTCTATGAATTACATATTTCATAATTTTGTCCACCAATAAGCCGCCCCGGACTAAAAGCCGCGCCTACGCTGCGCTAAAGTGAATGTCAAAAAAACGCTGCGCTAAAGTGAATGTCAAAAAAACAGTCAGATAGTTCAGTCAAACTTTAATAATATATTGAAAACCAGCGTTCTAACAACTCTGTCCCAAAATGTACGCAAATGTGCAATCACAAACATAGTAAAATTCAAAATGGTGTAGAACAATAGCAACATAATGTTGCTTTAACGTTAATGTCACAACACACAAAATAAACATAGCGCTCACCTTCTGAAGTTATTCTTCATTCGTAAATCCTTCGAATTCTTCGTCTTCGGTGTCCGAATTGAAAAGTTGGGCGAATACGGGATCCAAAATGGCCGGTTCCGTCTCGTAGAAGTCATCGGGAGTCAGTGTCGCTGTTGTTCTGTGAATCCTGCCTTCCGGAAAGCTCGGACCACAGTTGTGACCGAAATATCTGCCCAAGCATTTACGATCCACTGGCAAATGTTGGCGTATGTCGTCCGAGGCTGTCTGCCCGTCTTAGTGAAGGTGTGTTCGCCTTCGGAGCTGTGTGAAAAAAGCCACCCGGCCTCTTCGCGTAAACTTCCCTTAACCACTCGCTCATCTTTTCTTCATCCATCCATCCCTTCGAGTTAGCTTTTATGATGACGCCGGCTGGAAAGGTCTCTTTTGGCAAGGTCTTCCTTTTGAATATCACCATGAGTGGAAGTTAGCATGGCAAGCTAGAACCACAGTGAAGGATGACTTCATTCCCTGTGGTGCGAATATTCACCGTACGTGCTCCCGTTCCACAGTGCGGTTCACAGGAATATCAGTTGCTGTGAAATACGGTAGTAATCCGTGTGCGGATGGAGAGATTGCGTCTTTTTATGAACCGGATCGCTTATTAGGAGCCATTTTGTGGTCTTTACAGATGTAAACAGGAAATGAAACGTACGGTGATATCCGCGCGTTTTTTCTTCTTCTTCCGGGGGCGGGTGAAGCGCTTCCTTTTCTATGGGGGCGGGTGAAGCGCTTCCTGTTCTATGGGGGCGGGTGCTTTCCTTGGCGGTTGCTTGCGTAGAAGAAGAAGCGCTTCCTGTTCTACCGGGAAAAAAGATGGCGGCTGTTTACCGAAGTTGCGAGACCGAAACTTTATGAAAATGAATCGTAATAAAGCGCACCGGGTTATTAGGCGCACTGTCAGCTTTTGAGAAAAATTGTGGTTTTTAGGTGCGCCTTATAGTGCGGAAAATACGGTACATAAAAAATAACGCAAAATAACGCAGTAACGCATCATGTAGTAACGGTAACGGAGTTACTGAATATAAAAAATAACGCGTTAGATTACTAGTTACCGCCGATAGTAACGGCGTTACAGTAACGCGTTACTTTGTAACGCGTTAGTCCCAACACT
This sequence comes from Nerophis lumbriciformis, assembly GCF_033978685.3. Classification (NCBI taxonomy): domain Eukaryota; kingdom Metazoa; phylum Chordata; class Actinopteri; order Syngnathiformes; family Syngnathidae; genus Nerophis; species Nerophis lumbriciformis. Next base: position 40,454,954 of record NC_084568.2, on the reverse strand, counting down.
GATCGACACAGTATCAATACAGTTTTGCAATGTGTCGAAACGCTTCATGACGCCTCATCAACCCATCACTAATAATCACCTTGTATCATACAAGCACTTTCTTAACTTAAATAATTACTTCGCACCACAGCAGGATATCCCTTTTAGCATTTAGAAAGTCCCTTTTCAAGTTAGCAGGTTAAACCAACATTCACATTTAACTTGTTTTAAACGTGTTACTTGGTGTTGAGTTTACCACGCTGCACCGTTGGACCCTGATTGCTTCTGGATTTCCGTGCATGCGGCTTCTTTCCTTTGAAGATTGAGAGCGATGTCACTCATCAAACAGCTGCTCGTTAACGGCTCCGCTGCTGCGACAGGCTCCCTCTCGTCTCTCTGCCTCTTCAGCGCGATGTAGGCTGAGTTCTGACTGTTACTCCCTCCGAGGTCTTAATCAAGGCTCAAGTTGTTCGTTTTTCTCAAACAGACATTTATTTTCAGCCACGCCTTCTCCTCGTCACAACGATGCCAACACAATGCCAAAATAATGCCGTCAGAACTAATAAATAAGAGAAACAGAACTTACAATTAGTCTGACATCCAATAACATAAAACACATTGATTTCACATACATATCACAAAGAATCATACCTCATTGGCCTCACAAACTCAGGGGGAATAAAGTTTCTTTCCAAGCCGAGACTCCATTAACCTCTTCCATTTGCTGTCACATATTAATTGTCCCCCCAACAATGTGACCAAACCGGAACAAAAAATATGTTCCTCTCCAATTTACATGAGTTTTGTAACAAAAATAAAGTTAACTTATATAAGAAAATACATTTGTAATCACATTAAATGTAAATATTAACTTATATTTATACATTGTATTTATTTACTCTAACCAACTATGAAATTATATAACATATATACAATGTGCTTCTATCAGCAGCTACAATATCTATGTTGCTGCTTCTTGATCTTAGCGCTGCTTTCGATACCGTCGATCATAATATTTTATTAGAGCGTATCAAAACACGTATTGGTATGTCAGACTTAGCTTTGTCGTGGTTTAACTCTTATCTTACTGACAGGATGCAATGCGTCTCCCATAATAATGTGACCTCAGACTATGTTAAGGTAACGTGCGGAGTTCCTCAGGGTTCGGTTCTTGGCTCTGCACTCTTTAGCAAATCATACGCAAATACGGTGTTAGCTTTCATTGTTATGCTGATGACAGCCAACTCTACATGCCCCTAAAGCTGACCAACACGCCGGATTGTAGTCAGCTGGAGGCGTGTCTTAATGAAATTAAACAATGGATGTCCGCTAACTTCTTGCAACTCAACGCCAAGAAAACGGAAATGCTGATTATCGGTCCTGCTAAACACCGACATTTATTTAATAATACCACCTTAACATTTGACAACCAAACAATTACACAAGGCGAATCAGTAAAGAATCTGGGTATTATCTTCCACCCAACTCTCTCGTTTGAATCACACATTAAGAGTGTTACTAAAACGGCCTTCTTTCATCTCCGTAATATCGCTAAAATTCGTTCTATTTTATCCACTAGCGACGCTGAGATCATTATTCATGCGTTCGTTACGTCTCGTCTCGACTACTGTAACGTATTATTTTCGGGTCTCCCTATGTCTAGCATTAAAAGATTACAATTGGTACAAAATGCGGCTGCTAGACTTTTGACAAGAACAAGAAAGTTTGATCATATTACGCCTATACTGTATATACCTTATATACATATATACATATATATATACCTATACTGGCTCACCTGCACTGGCTTCCTGTGCACTTAAGATGCGACTTTAAGGTTTTACTACTTACGTATAAAATACTATACGGTCTAGCTCCATCCTATCTTGTTGATTGCATTGTACCATATGTCCCGGCAAGAAATCTGCGTTCAAAGAACTCCGGCTTATTAGTGATTCCCAGAGCCCAAAAAAAGTCTGCGGGCTATAGAGCGTTTTCTATTGGGGCTCCAGTACTATGGAATGCCCTCCCGGTAACAATTAGAGATGCTACCTCAGTAGAAGCATTTAAGTCCCATCTTAAAACTCATTTGTATACTCTAGCCTTTAAATAGCCCCCCTGTTAGACCAGTTGATCTGCCGTTTCTTTTCTTTTCTCCTCTGCTCCCCTTTTCCTTGTGGAGGGGGGGGGGGCACAGGTCCGGTGGCCATGGATGAAGTGCTGGCTGTCCAGAGTCGGGACCCGGGGTGGACCGCTCGCCTGTGCATCGGCTGGGAACATCTCTGCGCTGCTGACCCGTCTCCACTCGGGATGGTGTCCTGCTGGCCCCACTATGGACTGGACTCTTACTGTTATGTTGGATCCACTATGGACTGGACTCTTACTATTATGTTAGATCCACTATGGACTGGACTCTCACCCTATTATGTTAGATCCACTATGGACTGGACTCTCACCCTATTATGTTAGATCCACTATGGACTGGACTCACACTATTATGTTAGATCCACTATGGACTGGACTCTTACTATTATGTTAGATCCACTATGGACTGGACTCTCACTATTATGTTAGATCCACTATGGACTGGACTCTCACTATTATGTTAGATCCACTATGGACTGGACTCTCACTATTATGTTAGATCCACTATGGACTGGACTCTTACTATTATGTTGGATCCACTATGGACTGGACTCTTACTATTATGTTGGATCCACTATGGACTGGACTCTTACTATTATGTTAGATCCACTATGGACTGGACTATTACTATTATGTTAGATCCACTATGGACTGGACTCTTACTATTATGTTAGATCCACTATGGACTGGACTCTTACTATTATGTTAGATCCACTATGGACTGGACTCTTACTATTATGTTGGATCCACTATGGACTGGACTCTCACTATTATGTTAGATCCACTATGGACTGGACTCTTACTATTATGTTAGATCCACTATGGACTGGACTCTTACTATTATGTTAGATCCACTATGGACTGGACTCTTACTATTATGTTAGATCCACTATGGACTGGACTCTTACTATTATGTTGGATCCACTATGGACTGGACTCTCACAATATTATGTTAGATCCACTATGGACTGGACTCTTACTATTATGTTAGATCCACTATGGACTGGACTCTTACTATTATGTTAGATCCACTATGGACTGGACTCTCACACTATTATGTTAGATCCACTATGGACTGGACTCTCACCCTATTATGTTAGATCCACTATGGACTGGACTCTCACCCTATTATGTTAGATCCACTATGGACTGGACTCTTACTATTATGTTAGATCCACTATGGACTGGACTCTTACTATTATGTTAGATCCACTATGGACTGGACTCTTACTATTATGTTAGATCCACTATGGACTGGACTCTCACTATTATGTTAGATCCACTATGGACTGGACTCTTACTATTATGTTAGATCCACTATGGACTGGACTCTTACTATTATGTTAGATCCACTATGGACTGGACTCTCACTATTATGTTAGATCCACTATGGACTGGACTCTCACTATTATGTTAGATCCACTATGGACTGGACTCTTACTATTATGTTAGATCCACTATGGACTGGACTCTTACTATTATGTTAGATCCACTATGGACTGGACTCTTACTATTATGTTAGATCCACTATGGACTGGACTCTTACTATTATGTTAGATCCACTATGGACTGGACTCTTACTATTATGTTGGATCCACTATGGACTGGACTCTTACTATTATGTTAGATCCACTATGGACTGGACTCTCACTATTATGTTAGATCCACTATGGACTGGACTCTTACTATTATGTTAGATCCACTATGGACTGGACTCTTACTATTATGTTAGATCCACTATGGACTGGACTCTCACAATATTATGTCAGACCCACTCGACATCCATTGCTTTCGGTCTCCCCTAGAGGGGGGGGGGGGGGGGGGGGGGTTTACCCACATATGCGGTCCTCTCCAAGGTTTCTCATAGTCATTCACATCGACGTCCCACTGGGGTGAGTTTTTCCTTGCCCTTATGTGGGCTCTGTACCGAGGATGTCGTTGTGGCTTGTGCAGCCCTTTGAGACACTTGTGATTTAGGGCTATATAAATAAACATTGATTGATTGATTGATTGATTGAAACATTGAAATATGCTTAAATATTGAGTTCTGTATTGTTATGCTGACAGTTAAAATGTTTGAAACATGTATTGCAGTACAATGCAAATCTAGAAAAGATGTAAAATGTTGAGGTATTTAAAGATGAAGTCATTGCTTTTGTTCAGATGGCGGCACAGAACCAAGGCATTCTGGGGCGGCCATCTGCCTCGACCAGATGTGTTGAAACATGGAGTCAAAATGTAAAAACATATATTTGTTGACATTTTCATTTTTTTATTTGTCCACCACATTTCTCTTTTCCACTCCAAACCACAAATTGGTGACAGAGTGACCAAAAAAATTGGCATATTATTCATATTGCATTTGACGGTACATTAAAAAAAGAAAAAGTACGCCTCATAAATACTCTTGTCTTGAGAAGGGCACAGTGTAGTTTTTAGGAGGAGTACTCGTACTCTTCTGCACTGCGCTTGCCGAAGTCCATCCAGCCCAAGTAGTCGCCCCCGTCTGCTCGCCGCTGGTTGGCGATGCTCAGACCGCCGCCTCTGCTGCTGGACGAGTTTCTACGCACCGAACCTGAGAGGAAGAAGACGTGATGAAGGTGCCGCATTTTCTTTGTGCAGATCTTGGCGACCACTTGTAGCATTGCAGACTCACTGCCCAGCATACAGTAGGAATATTCACATTTGAATCACCATTCGTATTCATTCCCATTCTGAGTTGATTCCTCTTTTTCAAAATTCCATCCATCCATCTTCTTCCGCTTATCCGAGGTCGGGTCGCGGGGGCAGCAGCCTAAGCAGGGAAGCCCAGACTTCCCTCTCCCCAGCCACTTCGTCCAGCTCCTCCCGGGGGATCCCGAGGCGTTCCCAGGCCAGCCGGGAGACATAGTCTTCCCAACGTGTCCTGGGTCTTCCTCGTGGCCTCCTACGGGTCGGACGTGCCCTAAACACCTCCCTCGGGAGGCGTTCGGGTGGCATCCTGACCAGATGCCCGAACCACCTCATCTGGCTCCTCTCGATGTGGAGGAGCAGCGGCTTTACTTTGAGCTCCCCCCGAATGACAGAGCTTCTCACCCTATCTCTAAGGGAGAGACCCGCCACCCGGCGTAGGAAACTCATTTCGGCCGCTTGTACCCGTGATCTTGTCCTTTCGGTCATAACCCAAAGCTCATGACCATAGGTGAGGATGGGAACGTAGATCGACCGGTAAATTGAGAGCTTTGCCTTCCGGCTCAGCTCCTTCTTCACCACAACGGATCGATACAGCGTTCGCATTACTGAAGACGCCGCACCGATCCGCCTGTCGATCTCACGATCCACTCTTCCCTCACTTTTTCAAAATTGGATTTTTAAAATGATGCCATCTCCGTGTTTTCTCATTGTATGCATAGCAGCCAAGTGGAGCTTCATTATGATTTACATACCAAATAATATATTGCAAGAATCGGATGAATCATGAATCCTTTCTGAACTGAATCAGCACCCCAACAATTGAAATCTAATATAATATAATAATTGATGTACACTATCCAAGTTTGCAGCCTTTTATTGGCCTGCAGCATTTACTTTCCATTAAGATAGAAACATCAAATATACTACAAAAAAAATCATGTCTTCGTGTTTTAGAAATGTGGCTTTAATTATTAAACATTTTGTATGAGTCGCGCAGAGGTGGGTAGTAACGCGCTACATTTACTTCGTTACATCTACTTGAGTAACTTTTGGGATAAATTGTACTTCTAAGAGTAGTTTTAATGCAACATACTTTTACTTTTACTTAAGTATATTTATAGAGAAGAAACGCTACTTTTACTCCGCTACTTTTATCTACATTCAGCTCGCTACTCGCTACTAATTTTTATCGATCTGTTAATGCACGCTTTGTTTGTTTTGGTCTGTCAGACAGACCTTCAAAGTGCCTGCCTTACTGGTGACGTTTCACTTCGTTCCACCAATCAGATGCAGTCACTGGTGACGTTGGACCAATCAAACAGAGCCAGGCGGTCACATGACCTGACTTAAACAAGTGTGAAAAACTTATTGGGGTGTTACCATTTAGTGGTCAATTGTACGGAATATGTACTGTACTGTGCAATCTACTAATAAAAGTTCCAATCAATCAATCAAAAGTGTGAAGGAAAAAAGATACTTTTTTATTTCAACCGTACATCCCGTCAAAAGCCTAAAGACTGACTGCACAGTTCCTGTCTTCACAATAAAAGTGCCGCTCCATCGCGCCTGCGCTTTCAAAACAAGAGTCTCCGAAAGCCAGCGCAAACAAGCTAGCAAGCTAAGGAGTTTGACGCCAATATATTTCTTGTAAAGTGTATAAAAACGAATATGGAAGCTGGACAAATAAGAAGCCAAAAACCAACCACTTTCATGTGGTATTAGACAGAAAGGAGGAACTTTTCTTCTCCTCCATTTGAAAACGTGGACGTTATCATCACTACTGTCTGATTACAATCAACGCAAGTCATCAGAATCAGGTAATACACCAACTTATATTCTTGTCTTCATGAAAGAAAGGAATCTATATGTGTTAAACATGCATGTATATTCATTAAAACATCTTTAACATGTAAACAAAAACAGCAAAATAAATACATATAAATTATATACTGTATATATCAATGTATGTATATATATATATATATATATATATATATATATATATATATATATATATGTCTTAATAAGGTTATCCAAAAAATAGTGCTTGATACCGTAGTAGAGCGCAATATATATATATATTGGTTTTGGAGTCGACTCCAAAACCAACAAAGGCTGCAACTGCCGCAAGAAACCTGATTGCCCTCTCAACGGGGGGTGCTTACAAACATCAGTTGTTTACCAATCTAAGGTAACACGCAAGGACATTAACACATCCCGACACATATGTAGGATTAACCGAGGGAGAGTTTAAAACCAGATGGAACAATCACAAGGCTTCTTTCAGGAACCAAAACCTGCGGAATACCACAGAACTCAGCAAACACATTTGGGACCTCAAAGACAATAATGTTGAATATTCAATAACATGGCAAATTCTTGCATCCAGCACACCTTACAATAGTGGTAATAAAAGATACAACCTATGCTTGAAAGAGAAACTGTTTATTATATACCGTCCAGACCTGTCATCCCTCAACAAGCGCAGCGAAATTGTATCAGCATGCCGCCACAGACGGAAACACCTCCTAGGTAACACATGAGCCAATCACCACGCCCCTACGCCAGCCTGTACCCACCCACTCTGTGCCCTATATAAACCATGGTATGTGAATGCTTCCATTAAAATCTCCTGATGATTGAGGGAACCCCTCATGAAACAGGCCTGTAGAGATGAAGTAGTCTTGTGATTTTTTTCCCCACACATACATACATATATATATATATATATATATATATATATATATATATATATATATATATATATATATATATATATATATATATATATATATATATGGAGCCTATCTCAGCTGCATTCAAGTCACCACCTCAAAAGTACATAGTGTTTAAATAATAATTTAAAAAAAAATAATTAAGATTGAAATATACTTCACAAAGTCACATTTCTTTTTTAAGGGTGCTGGAAAAAATTGGTTCACATCAATTAATCGCGATTTGGATTTATTCTGATTCTGAATCGATTCATACTTTTCAAGAATCTTTTTTTTTTTTAAGAATACATTTTTTAAAAGTAAGGTTTTTTTTCCGGCCATCTCCGAGCTTACCCGCTGTGTGTATATGTCAATACATGTTATTACGTGTGTGTTATTACGGTTATATTAAAACAAATCTTATGAAAGTGCATCAAGTATTTTTTTTACTCGTAAAAATAAGTATAAATAAAAAATGAGATAAATAGGATTGACATATACTGTTAAAAGCAATCATATATATATATACACACACACACACACACACACACACACACACACACACACACACACACACACACACACACACACTTTTGTGTATATATACAGCAGGAAACCGATGGTTTGTACAGTCCAGGTAGAAACTTTGTCATTGTCCCATTTAAAGCAGCAGTTCCATTGGCAGCAAAACAGGCCCAGAGCATAATACTACCACCACCATGCTTGACGGTAGGAGTGATGTTCCTGGGATTAAAGGCCTCACCTTTTCTCCTCCAAACATATTGCTGGGTATTGTGGCCAAACAGCTCCATTTTTGTTTCATCTGACATCACATGGACAAAGATAAGACCTTCTGGAGGAAAGTTCTGTGGTCAGATGAAACAAAAATGGAGCTGTTTGGCCACAATACCTAGCAATATGTTTGGTGAGGCCTTTAATTCCAGGAACACCATTCCTACCGTCAAGCATGGTGGTGGTAGTATTATATTCTGGGCCTGTTTTGATGCCAATGGAACTGCTGCTTTAAACGGGACAATGAAAAAGGAGGATCAGCTCCAAATTGTTCAGGACAAGCTAAAATCATCAGCCCGGAGGTTGGGTCTTGGGCGCAGTTGGGTGTTCCAACAGGACAATGACCCCAAACACACCTCAAAAGTGGTCACGGAATGGCTCAATCAGGCTACAATGAAGGTTTTAGAATGGCCCTCCCAAAGTCCTGACTTAAAGGTGTGGACAATGCTGAAGAAACAAGTCCATGTCAGAAAAGCAACACATTTAGCTGAACTGCAGCAATTTAGTGGTCAAGTGGTCAAGCAGAAGCTTGTGGATGGCTACCAAAAGCGCCTTATTGCAGGTCAACTTGCCAAGGGACATGTAAGCAAATATTAACATTGCTGTATGTATACTTTTGACCCTCACATTTTCAGTAGAGCCATAATAAATTCATTAAAAAAAGCAAACTTCATGAATGTTTTTTGTGACCAACAAGTACTGTATTTTTTTGGACTATAAGTCGCAGTTTTTTTCATAGTTTGGCCGGGGGTGCGAGTCGGAACATACAGGTAAAAGCCAGTAAATTAGAATATTTTGAAAAACTTGATTTATTTCAGTAATTGCATTCAAAAGGTGTAACTTGTACATTATATTTATTCATTGCACACAGACTGATGCATTCAAATGTTTATTTCATTTAATTTTGATGATTTGAAGTGGCAACAAATGAAAATCCAAAATTCCGTGTGTCACAAAATTAGAATATTACTTAAGGCTAATACAAAAAAGGGATTTTTAGAAATGTTGGCCAACTGAAAAGTATGAAAATGAAAAATATGAGCATGTACAATACTCAATACTTGGTTGGAGCTCCTTTTGCCTCAATTACTGCGTTAATGCGGCGTGGCATGGAGTCGATGAGTTTCTGGCACTGCTCAGGTGTTATGAGAGCCCAGGTTGCTCTGATAGTGGCCTTCAACTCTTCTGCGTTTTTGGGTCTGGCATTCTGCATCTTCCTTTTCACAATACCCCACAGATTTTCTATGGGGCTAAGGTCAGGGGAGTTGGCGGGCCAATTTAGAACAGAAATAGCATGGTCCGTAAACCAGGCACGGGTAGATTTTGCGCTGTGTGCAGGCGCCAAGTCCTGTTGGAACTTGAAATCTCCATCTCCATAGAGCAGGTCAGCAGCAGGAAGCATGAAGTGCTCTAAAACTTGCTGGTAGACGGCTGCGTTGACCCTGGATCTCAGGAAACAGAGTGGACCGACACCAGCAGATGACATGGCACCCCAAACCATCACTGATGGTGGAAACTTTACACTAGACTTCAGGCAACGTGGATCCTGTGCCTCTCCTGTCTTCCTCCAGACTCTGGGACCTCGATTTCCAAAGGAAATGCAAAATTTGCTTTCGTCAGAAAACATGACTTTGGACCACTCGGCAGCAGT
>NC_084568.2:40422500-40442500 GCF_033978685.3 Nerophis lumbriciformis | reverse complement strand
AAGTAGATGTAACGGAGTAAATGTAGCGCGTTACTACCCACCTCTGCCAATTTAGAAGAAACCAAAAAGCCTCATAATGTCTGTTTGTTAAATGAAGTGACGCATGTCCACATTGGGTGTTGTCTTTGTTTTAAACAAAAACTCAATTAAATACAAATTTGACTCTTTTTTTGTGCAGGAAAATCATGTGTTTTCAATTTTTATAAATGGTTTTCTTTTTTACCAAAAAAAACCTACATACACATTTTTGTTTGTTGAATATAAAGCACATATTTAAAAAAAAAAAAAAAAAAAAATTCCTTTGGTTTTTGTTTTATGAACAACTTGCTTTAATTAAAAAAAAAAAAAAATAAAAAAAATCATATATATATATGACTTTTTTTGAGCGAGGAAAATTATCTCTACAAATATTTTTTTAACCAAAAAAAAACCTTAGATAAAAACCTGCATGTATCTCTAAATCTTATTTCGCCTTTTTCCTCTAATTAGAGCTGTCAAAGTAAACAAGTTAACTCATGTGATTAATTACAAAACATTATCGCATTAATCATGTATTTACACAGATTAATCGCACAGTTGATTGTGCCATTTATTTTTCATGAAAATATCTTCAAATGTTGTTCTTTTTTCTTGTTGTCTAAAAACTATTAAAAGAAGAGATTTTATTTGTTTAAATGTGTCACACAAATATCCACAATTTCATTTTTTGTTTGAACAGAATGTAGTAATGATCTACTGCTAACGATGGATTCTGATGCGTCATCTATGTTGCTGCTTCTTGATCTTAGCGCTGCTTTCGATACCGTCGATCATAATATTTTATTAGAGCGTATCAAAACACGTATTGGTATGTCAGACTTAGCCTTGTCGTGGTTTAACTCTTATCTTACTGACAGGATGCAATGCGTCTCCCATAATAATGTGACCTCGGACTATGTTAAGGTAACGTGTGGAGTACCTCAGGGTTCGGTTCTTGGCCCTGCACTCTTTAGTATTGACATGCTGCCGCTAGGCGACATCATACGCAAATACGGTGTTAGCTTTCATTGTTATGCTGATGACAGCCAACTCTACATGCCCCTAAAGCTGACCAACACGCCGGATTGTAGTCAGCTGGAGGCGTGTCTTAATGAAATTAAACAATGGATGTCCGCTAACTTCTTGCAACTCAACGCCAAGAAAACGGAAATGCTGATTATCGGTCCTGCTAAACACCGACATTTATTTAATAATACCACCTTAACATTTGACAACCAAACAATTACACAAGGCGAATCAGTAAAGAATCTGGGTATTATCTTCCACCCAACTCTCTCCTTTGAGTCACACATTAAGAGTGTTACTAAAACGGCCTTCTTTCATCTCCGTAATATCGCTAAAATTCGTTCTATTTTATCCACTAGCGACGCTGAGATCATTATTCATGCGTTCGTTACGTCTCGTCTCGACTACTGTAACGTATTATTTTGGGGTCTCCCTATGTCTAGCATTAAAAGACTACAATTGGTACAAAATGCGGCTGCTAGACTTTTGACAAGAACAAGAAAGTTTGATCATATTACGCCTATACTGTATATACCTTATATACATATATACATATATATATACCTATACTGGCTCACCTGCACTGGCTTCCTGTGCACTTAAGATGTGACTTTAAGGTTTTACTACTTACGTATAAAATACTACACGGTCTAGCTCCGTCCTATCTTGCCGATTGCATTGTACCATATGTCCCGGCAAGAAATCTGCGTTCAAAGAACTCCGGCTTATTAGTGATTCCCAGAGCCCAAAAAAAGTCTGCGGGCTATAGAGCGTTTTCTATTGGGGCTCCAGTACTATGGAATGCCCTCCCGGTAACAGTTAGAGATGCTACCTCAGTAGAAGCATTTAAGTCCCATCTTAAAACTCATTTGTATACTCTAGCCTTTAAATAGCCCCCCTGTTAGACCAGTTGATCTGCCGTTTCTTTTCTTCTCTCCTCTGCTCCCCTCTATCCCTTGTGGAGGAGGGGTGGGCACAGGTCCGGTGGCCATGGATGAAGTGCTGGCTGTCGGGACCCGGGGTGGACCGCTCGCCTGTGCATCGGCTGGGAACATCTCTGCGCTGCTGACCCGTCTCCGCTCGGAATGGTGTCCTGCTGGCCCCACTATGGACTGGACTCTTACTATTATGTTGGATCCACTATGGACTGGACTCTCACAATATTATGTCAGACCCACTCGACATCCATTGCTTTCGGTCTCCCCTAGAGGGGGGGGGGGGGTTACCCACATATGCGGTCCTCTCCAAGGTTTCTCATAGTCATTCACATCGACGTCCCACTGGGGTGAGTTTTTCCTTGCCCTTATGTGGGCTTTGTACCGAGGATGTCGTTGTGGCTTGTGCAGCCCTTTGAGACACTTGTGATTTAGGGCTATATAAATAAACATTGATTGATTGATTGATTGATTGAGTTGACTACGCTGCATGACGAGCATCTTTCCCAGCATGTATCTTCTTGACAAAATAATATCAAACCACTGTTTAAATCTCAAAATCTTGCGGCGCAGACGTTTAGAACCTCGGACCGTTGGATGCGCTTTTTTTTGTTGTTGATGGCAAACAGTGAAAAAAAATCTTGGATTTTCATGAAGTGAGAGCGAGAAAGAAAAGCAGCGAGTGGCCGGAAGACGCGAACACACTTGGAAACCACAAAAGCTTTCCAGAGCCACTAATTCATTTTACAAACTGCCTGTGCTGCCACTCATTAGTCAGACTGATGGAGGAGGGGGCTGAGGGTCTCACACAACAGCACTTGTCTCCTTCAAGGCGACACACACACACTTACTGGTTATAATGTGGAATGGCGACCAAGTTTTTGATCATGACTTGTGGGGACCACCTTTCTACAGGTTGTGGAGGCATACAAAGGTAAAATGGTGTAAAATGGCCACTGGCCAGTTAGCTCATACACATCTCTGGATTGATGAAGTAATGTGCTGATCATTCTTACTGGGGGAAAAAGACTTCATATGGTTCATGGGGACCACATTTAAATCATTTTGCATAATTCACACACATTTGTACGTGACTACTGAGGACCATTAAAAAAAAAAAAAAGTGTACAGGAAATGTGACATGATCAGAGGTGGGTAGAGTTAGCCAGAAATTGTACTCAAGTAAGAGTACTGTTACTTTAGAGATTTATTACTCAAGTAAAAGTAAGGAGTAGTCACCCAAATATTTACTTGAGTAAAAGTAAAAAGTATGTTGTGAAAAAACTACTCAAGTACTGAGTAACTGATGAGTAACATACACACACATATCATATATATATATATATATATATATATATATATATATATATATATATATATATATATATATATATATATATATATATATATATATATATATATATGTATGTGTGGGAAAAAAATCACAAGACTATTTCATCTCTACAGGCCTGTTTCATGAGGGGGGGTACCCTCAATCGTCAGGAGATTTTAATGGGAGCATTCGCATACCATGGTTTATATAGGGCACAGAGTGGGTGGGTACAGGCTGGCCTAGGGGCGTGGTGATTGGCTCATGTGTTACCTAGGAGGTGTTTCCGTCTATGGCGGCATGCTGTTACAATTTCGCTGCGCTTGTTGAGGGATGACAGGTCTGGACGGTAAATAATAAACAGTTTCTCTTTCAAGCATAGGTTGCATCTTTTATTACCACTATTGTACGGTGTGCTGGATGCAAGAATTTGCCATGTTATTGAATATTCAACATTATTGTCTTTGAGGTCCCAAATGTGTTTGCTGAGTTCTGTGGTATTTCGCAGGTTTTTGTTCCTGAAAGAAGCCTTGTGATTGTTCCATCTGGTTTTGAATTCACCCTCGGTTAATCCTACATATGTGTCGGATGTGTTAATGTCCTTGCGTATTACCTTAGATTGGTAGACAACTGATGTTTGTAAGCACCCCCCGTTGAGGGGGCAATCAGGTTTCTTTCGACAGTTACATGCTTTGTTGGTTTTGGAGTCCATTTTTTGGATAACCTTATTAAGACATATATATATATATATATATATATATATATATATATATATATATATATATATATATATATATATATATATATATATATATATATATATATATATGTATGTCTTAATAAGGTTATCCAAAAAATAGTGGTCGATACCGTAGTAGAGCGCAATATATGTATGTGTGGGAAAAAAATCACAAGACTACTTCATCTCTACAGGCCTGTTTCATGAGGGGTTCCCTCAATCGTCAGGAGATTTTAATGGGAGCATTCGCATACCATGGTTTGTATAGGGCACAGAGTGGGTGGGTACAGGCTGGTGTAGGGGCGTGGTGATTGGCTCATGTGTTACCTAGGAGGTGTGTTGTTACAACTTCGCTGCGCTTGTTGAGGGATGACAGGTCTGGACGGTCCAGACCTGTTTATTATATACCGTCCAGACCTGTCATCCCTCAACAAGCGCAGCGAAATTGTATCAGCATGCCGCCACAGACGGAAACACCTCCTAGGTAACACATGAGCCAATCACCACGCCCCTACGCCAGCCTGTACCCACCCACTCTGTGCCCTATATAAACCATGGTATGTGAATGCTTCCATTAAAATCTCCTGATGATTGAGGGAACCCCCTCATGAAACAGGCCTGTAGAGATGAAGTAGTCTTGTGATTTTTTTTCCCCACACACATATATATATATATATATATATATATATATATATATATATATATAAATACATTGATATATACAGTATATAATTTATATTTATTTATTTTGCCGTTTTTGTTTACATGTTAAAGGTGTTTTAATGAATATACATGCATGTTTAACACATATAGATTCCTTTCTTTCATGAAGACAAGAATATAAGTTGGTGTATTACCTGATTCTGATGACTTGCATTGATTGTAATCAGACAGTAGTGATGATAACGTCCACGTTTTCAAATGGAGGAGAAAAAAAGTTCCTCCTTTCTGTCTAATACCACATGAAAGTGGTTGGTTTTTGGCATCTTATTTGTCCAGCTTCCATATTCGTTTTTATACACTTTACAAGAAATACATTGGCGGCAAACTCCGTAGCTTGCTAGCTTGTTGGCGCTGGCTTTCGGAGACTCCTGTTTTGAAAGTGCAGGCGCGATGGAGCGGCACTTTTATTGTGAAGACAGGAACTGTGCAGTCAGTCTTTAGGCTTTTGACGGGATGTACGGTTGAAATAAAAAAGGGTCTTTTTTCCTTCACAATTTTGATTGATTGATTGGAACTTTTATTAGTAGATTGCACAGTACAGTATATATTCCGTACAATTGACCACTAAATGGTAACACCCCAATAAGTTTTTCAACTTGTTTAAGTCAGGTCATGTGACCACCTGGCTCTGTTTGATTGGTCCAACGTCACCAGTGACTGCATCTGATTGGTGGAACGGAGTGAACGTCACCAGTGACTGTATTCGTTGAAACGCAGGCACTATGAAGGTCTGTCTGACAGACCAAAACAAACAAAGCGTGCATTAACAGATCGATAAAAATTAGTAGCGAGTAGCGAGCTGAATGTAGATAAAAGTAGCGGAGTAAAAGTAGCGTTTCTTCTCTATAAATATACTCAAGTAAAAGTAAAAGTATGTTGCGTTAAAACTACTCTTAGAAGTACAATTTATCCCAAAAGTTACTCAAGTAGATGTAACGGAGTAAATGTAGCGCGTTACTACCCACCTCTGGTTGTAATGAAATATGACATGATGGTCAGAATCAGAGGTGGGTAGTAACGCGCTACATTTACTCCGTTACATCTACTTGAGTAACTTTTGGGATAAATCGTACTTCTAAGAGTAGTTTTAATGCAACATACTTTTACTTTTACTTGAGTATATTTATAGACAAGAAACGCTACTTTTACTCCGCTACTTTTATCTACATTCAGCTCGCTACTCGCTACTAATTTTTATCGATCTGTTAATGCACGCTTTGTTTGTTTTGGTCTGTCAGACAGACCTTCAAAGTGCCTGCGTTTCAACAAATACAGTCACTGGTGACGTTCACTCCGTTCCACCAATCAGATGCAGTCACTGGTGACGTTGGACCAATCAAACAGAGCCAGGCGGTCACATGACCTGACTTAAACAAGTTGAAAAACTTATTGGGGTGTTACCATTTAGTGGTCAATTGTACGGAATATGTACTGTACTGTGCAATCTAATAATAAAAGTTTCAATCAATCAATCAAAAGTGTGAAGGAAAAAAAGACCCTTTTTTATTTCAACCGTACATCCCGTCAAAAGCCTAAAGACTGACTGCACAGTGCCTGTCTTCACAATAAAAGTGCCGCTCCATCGCGCCTGCTCTTCCAAAATAAGAGTCTCCGAAAGCCAGCGCAAACAAGCTGGCAAGCGACGGAGTTTGCCGCCAATGTATTTCTTGTAAAGTGTATAAAAACGAATATGGAAGCTGGACAAATAAGAAGCCAAAAACCAACCACTTTCATGTGGTATTAGACCAGGGGTCGGCAACTGACTAGGGCGGCTCTTTAGCGCCGCCCTAGTGGCTCTCTGGAGCTGTTTCAAAAAAGTATGAAAAATGGAAAAAGTTGAGGGGAAAAAAATATATGTTTTGTTTTAATATGGTTTCTGTAGGAGGACAAACATGACACAAACCTCCCTAATTGTTATAAAGCACACTGTTTATATTAAACATGCTTCACTGATTAGAGTATTTGGCGAGCGCCGTTTTGTCCTACTAATTTTGGCAGTCCTTGAACTCACCTTAGTTTGTTCACATGTATATTTTTCTGCGACCTTCTAGGACGTGTTTTATGCCACTTCTTTTTCTGTCTCATGTTGTCCACCAAACTTTTAACGTTGTGCATGAATCCACAAAGGTGAGTTTTGTTGATGTTATTGACTTGTGTGGAGTGCTAATCAGACATATTTGGTCACTGCATGACTGCGAGCTAATCGATGCTAACATGCTATTTAGGCTAGCTATATGTACATATTGCATCATTATGCCTCAATTGTAGCTACCGTATTTTCCGCACTATTAGCCGCACCTAAAAACCACAAATTTACTCAAAAGCTGACAGTGCGGCTTATAACCCGGTGCGCTTTATATATGGATTAATATTAAGATTCATTTTCATAACGTTTCGGTCTCGCAACTACGGTAAACAGCCGCCATCTTTTTTCCCCGTAGAAGAGGAAGTGCTTCTTCTTCTACGCAAGCAACCGCCAAGGTAAGCACCCGCCCCCATAGAACAGGAAGCGCTTCTTCTTCTACTGTAAGCAACCACCCGCCCGCGTAGAAGAAGAAGAAGCGCGCGGATATTACCGTACGTTTCATTTCCTTTGTGTGTTTACATCTGTAAAGACCACAAAATGGCTCCTACTAAGCGACATGTTTCCGGTTCATGAAAAGACGCAATCTCTCCATCCGCACACGGACTACTATTTCACAGCAACTGCCTAAAGACTTTCAAGAAAAGCTGGCTACTTTCCGTGCATATTGTAAAAACAAGATAGCTGAAAAAAAGATCCGGCCAGAGAACATTATCAACATGGACGAGGTTCCACTGACTTTTGATATTCCTGGGAACCGCACTGTGGATACAACGGGAGCACGTACGGTGAATATTCGCACCACAGGGAATGAGAAGTCATCCTTCACTGTGGTTCTAGCTTGCCATGCTAATGGCCAGAAACTTCCACCCATGGTGATATTCAAAAGGAAGACCTTGCCAAAAGAGACCTTTCCAGCCGGCGTCATCATAAAAGCTAACTCGAAGGGATGGATGAAGAAAAGATGAGCGAGTGGTTAAGGGAAGTTTAAGTTTACGCGAAGAGGCCGGGTGGCTTTTTTCACGCAGCTCCGTCCATGTTGATATACGACTCCATGCGCGCCCACATCACGCTGGTTTTAATATATTATTAAAGTTTGACTGACCTATCTGACTGTTTTTTTGACATTCCTTTAGCGCAGTTAGATGCGGCTTATAACACGGGGCGTCTTATAGGTGGACAAAGTTTTGAAATATGCCGTTCATTGAAGGCGCGGCTTATAACCCAGGGCGCCTTATGGTGCGGAAAAATACGGTATATTTGAGGTAATTTAGTTTCCTTTAAGTCATATTAATTCAATTTATATTTCATGACACACTATCTGTATGTAATATGGCTTTTAATTTTTTGCGGCTCCAGACAGATTTGTTTTTGTATTTTTGGTCCAATAAGGCTCTTTCAACATTTTGGGTTGCCGACCCCTGTATTAGACAGAAAGGAGGAACTTTTTTTCTCCTCCATTTGAAAACGTGGACGTTATCATCACTACTGTCTGATTACAATCAATGCAAGTCATCAGAATCAGGTAATACACCAACTTATATTCTTGTCTTCATGAAAGAAAGGAATCTATATGTGTTAAACATGCATGTATATTCATTAAAACACCTTTAACATGTAAACAAAAACGGCAAAATAAATAAATATAAATTATATACTGTATATATCAATGTATGTATATATATATGTGTATATATATATATATATGTGTGTATATATATATATGTATATATATATATGTGTGTGTGTGTGTATATATATATATATATATATTAGAGATGCGCGGTTTGCGGGCACAACCGCGGAGTCCGCGGATTATCCGCGGATCGGGCGGATGAAATTTTAAAAAATTAGATTTTATCCGCGGGTCGGGTCGGGTCGGGTCGGGTCGGGCGGTTGAAATAATTAGATTTTAAATAGATTCAGGCGGGTGGCAGTTAAACCAATTGGTAAATATATATACATAGTTAAATGTTGTTACCCACATACGAAAAACGAGCAGGCACCTGCAGCATATGCCACAACAGAAGAAAAAAAAAAAAAGAGATGGACACTTTTACGGAGCGGAGAAGGGACGCCTCGCCGGGGTCCGGGACCGAGGCCCCTTCCCCCTAGAGGGCCCCACCGGGAGCCGTAGCTGAGGCGATCCGCGAGAAGGGCGCGACGCACGTGCAGGGTCACCACCGCACCGACACCCCGCCTCGTCCGGCTTCGCCGCGGCCGGCGTCACGCGCAGCAGGTAAGCAGCTTACCTGCCCGCCACCCCCGTGGCCGGGGGCTCGTAACAGGGGTCACTCCGCGCGCTCCGCCCGCGCAGCTTACCTGCCCGCCACCCCTGTTGCCGGGGGCGCGTAACAGGGGTCACTCCGCGCGCAGTGCGCTCACGAAAGGGGTGGGGCTCACCCTGGTTGATATAGACAGCAGCTAGGACGGTGGCCATGGAAGTCGGAACCCGCTAAGGAGTGTGTAACAACCCACCTGCCGAATCAACTAGCCCTGAAAATGGATGGCGCTGGAGCGTCGGGCCCATATACCCGGCCGTCGCCGGCAGCGAGACGCGCTTGGAGGTGCGCTCAGCGCGGCTCCCATATGATTGCGCACTGGTGTGCGTCTGGGTCGTGACAGCGTGGCACGCGAATGTCTGTGCTGCATTGGATCAGTCTCCTTTCTTTAACAGGCAAAAGCTTTATAACCTCACTAATGCCTTGCATCATCTATATTAGATATATAACAACGGGCGGGTGCGGGTGGGTGCGGTTCTGATCAAATGTTACATCGGGTGGATGGCGGATGGTTGACGACTTTCTGATGCGGTTGCGGATGAAATAATTGCCTATCCGCGCATCTCTAATATATATATATATATATATAAATATATATACGTATATATATATATATATATATGTGTATATATGTTACTCATCAGTTACTCAGTACTGGAGTAGTTTTTTCACAACATACTTTTTACTTTTACTCAAGTAAATATTTGGGTGACTACTCCTTACTTTTACTTGAGTAATAAATCTCTAAAGTAACAGTACTCTTACTTGAGTACAATTTCTGGCTACTCTACCCACCTCTGGTCAGAATACACTACAATGTCCTCTTATAGGAAGTTTATAAGTTGTAATGAAATATGACATGATGGTCAGAATACACTACAATGTCCTCTGTCTGCATCTTGTGTGACATGAGTGAAAACTGCTATTTAGCAGTAATGAAGTTGTCTGCCACTCCAACTACCTTATATAGAAGGATGGAACATTCTGAATGTCAATCATACTTTTTGGGCAAGGCACTTTACCCACCTGCTCCCAGTGGCACCCACACTGCTTTAAAAATGTAACTTAGATATTGGCTTTCACTATGTAAAGCGCTTTGAGTCACTAGAGAAAAGCGCTATATAAATATAATTCACTTCACTTCACTAATCATGTTTTATAATCATGCTGTATGAAAATGTCATCCCAAGGAACACTAAGCCAGATTTTGTTTTTGGAAAAAGATGTTAGTTTTAACTAAGGATGGATACCATACAGAATCACAGTACTATTAATGGTGAAACCTTTTTAAATGATTAACATCATTTAAAAAGGTTTCCCTTTAGGGGACCTGTTTTTTTGTCCCCATACCGTCAGAGGTCCCCTAAAGGCGGGATTTAAAAAAAAAAAGATTAATAGCATGAATGTCCTGAATGAGCTGAATTGGTTGGTGTTGGAATTGTTTAAATTGGTCAAGAAATTTTGAACTTTGTTCATTGATAAATGGTATTATGGAATTTCGGGAAAACCGGGAATTTTTCAAGTTCTTAAACCAACGTTTGTTGTTTTTTTTGTCCTGATTCAAAATAATGTTTTGACAGTGGAACGCTTGAAGTGGGTTGAAAAATGTGAAAGGACTAAAAAAGGTTGGAAATAAGGTTAGAAAAAAATTGAATTCCTGGAAATTTGGGAATTTGGGGAAAAGCGGGATTTTTTTGGAAAATGATTAATAGCATGAATGTCCTGAATGGGCTGAATTGGTTGGTGTTGGAATTGTTTAAATTGGTCAAGAAATGTTGAACTTTTTTCATTGATAAATGGTATTATGGAATTTCGGGAAAACCGGGAATTTTTCAAGTTCTTAAACCAACTTTTGTGGGGTTTTTTGTCCTGATTCAGAGGAATGTTTCGACAGTGGAACAGTTGAAGTGGGTTGACAAATGGCAAAGGGCTAAAAAATGTTGGAAATAAGGTTAGAAAAAAAAATAGAATTCCTGGAAATTTGGGAATTGGGGGAAAAGCTGGATTTTTTTGAAAATGATTAATAGCATGAATGTCCTGAATGAGCTGAATTGTTTGGTGTTGGAATTGTTTAAATTGGTCAAGAAATGTTGAACTTTTTTCATTGATAAATGGTATTATGGAATTTCGAGAAAACCGGGAATTTTTCAAGTTCTTAAACCAACTTTTGTGGGTTTTTTTGTCCTGATTCAGAGGAATGTTTCGACAGTGGAACAGTTGAAGTGGGTTGACAAATGTGAAAGGACTAAAAAAGGTTGGAAATAAGGTTAGAAAAAAATTGAATTCCTGGAAATTTGGGGAAAAGCGGGATTTTTTTGAAAATGATTAATAGCATGAATGTCCTGAATGAGCTGAATTGGTTGGTGTTGGAATTGTTTAAATTGGTCAAGAAATGTTGAACTTTTTTCATTGATAAATGGTATTATGGAATTTCGGGAAAACCGGGAATTTTTCAAGTTCTTAAACCAACTTTTTTGTCCTGATTCAGAGGAATGTTTTGACAGTGGAACGGTTGAAGTGGGTTGACAAATGGCTGAAAAATGTTGGAAATAAGGTTAGAAAAAAAATAGAATTCCTGGAAATTTGGGAATTTGGGGAAAAGCGGGATTTTTTTTGAAAATGATTAATAGCATGAATGTCCTGAATGAGCTGAATTGGTTGGTGTTGGAATTGTTTAAATTGGTCAAGAAATGTTGAACTTTTTTCATTGATAAATGGTATTATGGAATTTCGGGAAAACCGGGAATTTTTCAAGTTCTTAAACCAACTTTTGTGTTTTTTTTGTCCTGATTCAGAGGAATGTTTCGACAGTGGAACAGTTGAAGTGGGTTGACAAATGTGAAAGGACTAAAAAAGGTTGGAAATAAGGTTAGAAAAAAATTGAATTCCTGGAAATTTGGGAATTCGGGGAAAAGCGGGATTTTTTTGAAAATGATTAATAGCATGAATGTCCTGAATGAGCTGAATTGGTTGGTGTTGGAATTGTTTAAATTGGTCAAGAAATGTTGAACTTTTTTCTTTGATAAATGGTATTATGGAATTTCGGGAAAACCGGGAATTTTTCAAGTTCTTAAACCAACTTTTTTGTCCTGATTCAGAGGAATGTTTTGACAGTGGAACGGTTGAAGTGGGTTGACAAATGGCTGAAAAGTGTTGGAAATAAGGTTAGAAAAAAAATAGAATTCCTGGAAATTTGGGAATTTGGGGAAAAGCGGGATTTTTTTGGAAAATGATTAATAACATGAATGTCCTGAATGAGCTGAATTGGTTGGTGTTGGAATTGTTTAAATTGGTCAAGAAATGTTGAACTTTTTTCATTGATAAATGGTATTATGGAATTTCGGGAAAACCGGGAATTTTTCAAGGTCTTAAACCAACTTTTTTGTCCTGATTCAGAGGAATGTTTTGACAGTGGAACGGTTGAAGTGGGTTGACAAATGGCTGAAAAGTGTTGGAAATAAGGTTAGAAAAAAAATAGAATTCCTGGAAATTTGGGAATTTGGGGAAAAGCGGGATTTTTTTGGAAAATGATTAATAACATGAATGTCCTGAATGAGCTGAATTGGTTGGTGTTGGAATTGTTTAAATTGGTCAAGAAATGTTGAACTTTTTTCATTGATAAATGGTATTATGGAATTTCGGGAAAACCGGGAATTTTTCAAGTTCTTAAACCAACTTTTTTGTCCTGATTCAGAGGAATGTTTTGACAGTGGAACGGTTGAAGTGGGTTGACAAATGGCTGAAAAGTGTTGGAAATAAGGTTAGAAAAAAAATAGAATTCCTGGAAATTTGGGAATTTGGGGAAAAGCGGGATTTTTTTGAAAATGATTAATAGCATGAATGTCCTGAATGAGCTGAATTGGTTGGTGTTGGAATTGTTTAAATTGGTCAAGAAATGTTGAACTTTTTTCATTGATAAATGGTATTATGGAATTTCGGGAAAACCGGGAATTTTTCAAGTTCTTAAACCAACTTTTTTGTCCTGATTCAGAGGAATGTTTTGACAGTGGAACGGTTGAAGTGGGTTGACAAATGGCTGAAAAGTGTTGGAAATAAGGTTAGAAAAAAAATAGAATTCCTGGAAATTTGGGAATTTGGGGAAAAGCGGGATTTTTTTGAAAATGATTAATAGCATGAATGTCCTGAATGAGCTGAATTGGTTGGTGTTGGAATTGTTTAAATCGGTCAAAAAAAATTGAAGTTTTTTAATTGATGAATGGTTTTATGGAATTTTAGGAAAACTGGGATTTTTTCAAGTTCTTAAACCAACTTTTGTTGTTTTTTGTCCTGATTTAGAGGAATGTTTTGACAGTGGAACGCTTGAAGTGGGTTGACAAATGTGAAAGGACTAAAAAAGGTTGGAAATAAGGTTAGAAAAAAATTGAATTCCTGGAAATTTGGGAATTCGGGGAAAAGCGAGATTTTTTTGAAAATGATTAATAGCATGAATGTCCTGAATGAGCTGAATTGGTTGGTGTTGGAATTGTTTAAATTGGTCAAGAAATGTTGAACTTTTTTCATTGATAAATGGTATTATGGAATTTCGGGAAAACCGGGAATTTTTCAAGTTCTTAAACCAACTTTTGTGGGGTTTTTTGTCCTGATTCAGAGGAATGTTTCGACAGTGGAACAGTTGAAGTGGGTTGACAAATGTGAAAGGACTAAAAAAGGTTGGAAATAAGGTTAGAAAAAAATTGAATTCCTGGAAATTTGGGAATTTGGGGAAAAGCGGGATTTTTTTGAAAATGATTAATAGCATGAATGTCCTGAATGAGCTGAATTGGTTGGTGTTGGAATTGTTTAAATTGGTCAAGAAATGTTGAACTTTTTTCATTGATAAATGGTATTATGGAATTTCGGGAAAACCGGGAATTTTTCAAGTTCTTAAACCAACTTTTTTGTCCTGATTCAGAGGAATGTTTTGACAGTGGAACGGTTGAAGTGGGTTGACAAATGGCTGAAAAATGTTGGAAATAAGGTTAGAAAAAAAAATAGAATTCCTGGAAATTTGGGAATTTGGGGAAAAGCGGGATTTTTTTGGAAAATGATTAATAGCATGAATGTCCTGAATGAGCTGATTTGTTTGGTGTTGGAATTGTTTAAATTGGTCAAAAAAAATTGAAGTTTTTTAATTGATGAATGGTTTTATGGAATTTTAGGAAAACTGGGAATTTTTCAAGTTCTTAAACCAACTTTTGTTGTTTTTTGTCCTGATTCAGAGGAATGTTTCGACAGTGGAACAGTTGAAGTGGGTTGAAAAATGTGAAAGGACTAAAAAAGGTTGGAAATAAGGTTAGAAAAAAATTGAATTCCTGGAAATTTGGGAATTCGGGGAAAAGCGGGATTTTTTTGAAAATGATTAATAGCATGAATGTCCTGAATGAGCTGAATTGGTTGGTGTTGGAATTGTTTAAATTGGTCAAGAAATGTTGAACTTTTTTCATTGATAAATGGTATTATGGAATTTCGGGAAAACCGGGAATTTTTCAAGTTCTTAAACCAACTTTTTTGTCCTGATTCAGAGGAATGTTTTGACAGTGGAACGGTTGAAGTGGGTTGACAAATGGCTGAAAAATGTTGGAAATAAGGTTAGAAAAAAAAAAGAATTCCTGGAAATTTGGGAATTTGGGGAAAAGCGGGATTTTTTTGGAAAATGATTAATAGCATGAATGTCCTGAATGAGCTGAATTGGTTGGTGTTGGAATTGTTTAAATCGGTCAATTTTTTTTTAATTTTTTTAATTGATGAATGGTTTTACGGAATTTTAGGAAAACTGGGAATTTTTCAAGTTCTTAAACCAACTTTTGTTGTTTTTTGTCCTGATTCAGAGGAATGTTTTCACAGTGGAACGCTTGAAGTGGGTTGAAAAATGTGAAAGGACTAAAAAAGGTTGGAAATAAGGTTAGAAAAAAATTTAATTTTTGGAAATTTTGGAATTCGGGGAAAAGCGGGATTTTTTTGGAAAATGATTAATAGCATGAATGTCCTGAATGAGCTGAATTGGTTGGTGTTGGAATTGTTTAAATTGGTCAAGAAATGTTGAACTTTTTTCATTGATAAATGGTATTATGGAATTTCGGGAAAACCGGGAATTTTTCAAGTTCTTAAACCAACTTTTTTGTCCTGATTCAGAGGAATGTTTTGACAGTGGAACGGTTGAAGTGGGTTGACAAATGGCTGAAAAATGTTGGAAATAAGGTTAGAAAAAAAAAAGAATTCCTGGAAATTTGGGAATTTGGGGAAAAGCGGGATTTTTTTTGAAAATGATTAATAGCATGAATGTCCTGAATGAGCTGAATTGGTTGGTGTTGGAATTGTTTATTTGGTCAAGAAATGTTGAACTTTTTTCATTGATAAATGGTATTATGGAATTTCGGGAAAACCGGGAATTTTTCAAGTTCTTAAACCAACTTTTTTGTCCTGATTCAGAGGAATGTTTTGACAGTGGAACGGTTGAAGTGGGTTGACAAATGGCTGAAAAATGTTGGAAATAAGGTTAGAAAAAAAATAGAATTCCTGGAAATTTGAGAGTTTGGGGAAAAGCGGGATTTTTTTTAAAATGATTAATAGCATGAATGTCCTGAATGAGCTGAATTGGTTGGTGTTGGAATTGTTTAAATCGGTCAAAAAAAATTGAAGTTTTTTAATTGATGAATGGTTTTATGGAATTTTAGGAAAACTGGGATTTTTTCAAGTTCTTAAACCAACTTTTGTTGTTTTTTGTCCTGATTTAGAGGAATGTTTTGACAGTGGAACGCTTGAAGTGGGTTAAAAAATGTGAAAGGACTAAAAAAGGTTGGAAATAAGGTTAGAAAAAAATTGAATTCCTGGAAATTTGGGAATTTGGGGAAAAGCGGGATTTTTTTGAAAATGATTAATAGCATGAATGTCCTGAATGAGCTGAATTGGTTGGTGTTGGAATTGTTTAAATTGGTCAAGAAATGTTGAACTTTTTTCATTGATAAATGGTATTATGGAATTTCGGGAAAACCGGGAATTTTTCAAGTTCTTAAACCAACTTTTTTGTCCTGATTCAGAGGAATGTTTTGACAGTGGAACGGTTGAAGTGGGTTGACAAATGGCTGAAAAATGTTGGAAATAAGGTTAGAAAAAAAAATAGAATTCCTGGAAATTTGGGAATTTGGGGAAAAGCGGGATTTTTTTGGAAAATGATTAATAGCATGAATGTCCTGAATGAAATGATTTGTTTGGTGTTGGAATTGTTTAAATTGGTCAAAAAAAATTGAAATTTTTTAATTGATGAATGGTTTTATGGAATTTTAGGAAAACTGGGAATTTTTCAAGTTCTTAAACCAACTTTTGTTGTTTTTTGTCCTGATTCAGAGGAATGTTTCGACAGTGGAACAGTTGAAGTGGGTTGAAAAATGTGAAAGGACTAAAAAAGGTTGGAAATAAGGTTAGAAAAAAATTGAATTCCTGGAAATTTGGGAATTTGGGGAAAAGCGGGATTTTTTTGAAAATGATTAATAGCATGAATGTCCTGAATGAGCTGAATTGGTTGGTGTTGGAATTGTTTAAATTGTTCAAGAAATGTTGAACTTTTTTCATTGATAAATGGTATTATGGAATTTCGGGAAAACTGGGAATTTTTCAAGTTCTTAAACCAACTTTTTTGTCCTGATTCAGAGGAATGTTTTGACAGTGGAACGGTTGAAGTGGGTTGACAAATGGCTGAAAAATGTTGGAAATAAGGTTAGAAAAAAAATAGAATTCCTGGAAATTTGGGAATTTGGGGAAAAGCGGGATTTTTTTGGAAAATGATTAATAGCATGAATGTCCTGAATGAAATGATTTGTTTGGTGTTGGAATTGTTTAAATTGGTCAAAAAAAATTGAAATTTTTTAATTGATGAATGGTTTTATGGAATTTTAGGAAAACTGGGAATTTTTCAAGTTCTTAAACCAACTTTTGTTGTTTTTTGTCCTGATTCAGAGGAATGTTTCGACAGTGGAACAGTTGAAGTGGGTTGAAAAATGTGAAAGGACTAAAAAAGGTTGGAAATAAGGTTAGAAAAAAATTGAATTCCTGGAAATTTGGGAATTCGGGGAAAAGCGGGATTTTTTTGAAAATGATTAATAGCATGAATGTCCTGAATGAGCTGAATTGGTTGGTGTTGGAATTGTTTAAATTGGTCAAGAAATGTTGAACTTTTTTCATTGATAAATGGTATTATGGAATTTCGGGAAAACCGGGAATTTTTCAAGTTCTTAAACCAACGTTTGTGTTTTTTTTGTCCTGATTCAGAGGAATGTTTCGACAGTGGAACAGTTGAAGTGGGTTGACAAATGTGAAAGGACTAAAAAAGGTTGGAAATAAGGTTAGAAAAAAATTGAATTCCTGGAAATTTGGGAATTTGGGGAAAAGCGGGATTTTTTTAAAAAAATGATTAATAGCATGAATGTCCTGAATGAGCTGAATTGGTTGGTGTTGGAATTGTTTAAATTGGTCAAGAAATGTTGAACTTTTTTCATTGATAAATGGTATTATGGAATTTCGGGAAAACCGGGAATTTTTCAAGTTCTTAAACCAACTTTTGTGGTTTTTTTTGTCCTGATTCAGAGGAATGTTTCGACAATGGAACAGTTGAAGTGGGTTGACAAATGTGAAAGGACTAAAAAAGGTTGGAAATAAGGTTAGAAAAAAATTGAATTCCTGGAAATTTGGGAATTTGGGGAAAAGCGGGATTTTTTTGAAAATGATTAATAGCATGAATGTCCTGAATGAGCTGAATTGGTTGGTGTTGGAATTGTTTAAATTGGTCAAGAAATGTTGAACTTTTTTCATTGATAAATGGTATTATGGAATTTCGGGAAAACCGGGAATTTTTCAAGTTCTTAAACCAACTTTTTTGTCCTGATTCAGAGGAATGTTTTGACAGTGGAACGGTTGAAGTGGGTTGACAAATGGCTGAAAAATGTTGGAAATAAGGTTAGAAAAAAAAATAGAATTCCTGGAAATTTGGGAATTTGGGGAAAAGCGGGATTTTTTTGGAAAATGATTAATAGCATGAATGTCCTGAATGAAATGATTTGTTTGGTGTTGGAATTGTTTAAATTGGTCAAAAAAAATTGAAATTTTTTAATTGATGAATGGTTTTATGGAATTTTAGGAAAACTGGGAATTTTTCAAGTTCTTAAACCAACTTTTGTTGTTTTTTGTCCTGATTCAGAGGAATGTTTCGACAGTGGAACAGTTGAAGTGGGTTGAAAAATGTGAAAGGACTAAAAAAGGTTGGAAATAAGGTTAGAAAAAAATTGAATTCCTGGAAATTTGGGAATTCGGGGAAAAGCGGGATTTTTTTGAAAATGATTAATAGCATGAATGTCCTGAATGAGCTGAATTGGTTGGTGTTGGAATTGCTTAAATTGGTCAAGAAATGTTGAACTTTTTTCATTGATAAATGGTATTATGGAATTTTGGGAAAACCGGGAATTTTTCAAGTTCTTAAACCAACTTTTTTGTCCTGATTCAGAGGAATGTTTTGACAGTGGAACGGTTGAAGTGGGTTGACAAATGGCTGAAAAATGTTGGAAATAAGGTTAGAAAAAAAATTGAATTCCTGGAAATTTGGGAATTTGGGGAAAAGTGGGATTTTTTTTGGAAAATGATTAATAGCATGAATGTCCTGAATGAGCTGAATTGGTTGGTGTTGGAATTGTTTAAATCGGTCAAAAAAAATTTAAGTTTTTTAATTGATGAATGGTTTTATGGAATTTTAGGAAAACTGGGGATTTTTCAAGTTTTTAAACCAACTTTTGTTGTTTTTTGTCCTGATTCAGAGGAATGTTTTGACAGTGGAACGGTTGAAGTGGGTTGACAAATGTGAAAGGACTAAAAAAGGTTGGAAATAAGGTTAGAAAAAAATAGAATTCCTGGAAATTTGGGAATTTGGGGAAAAGCGGGATTTTTTTGAAAATGATTAATAGCATGAATGTCCTGAATGAGCTGAATTGGTTGGTGTTGGAATTGTTTAAATTGGTCAAGAAATGTTGAACTTTTTTCATTGATAAATGGTATTATGGAATTTCGGGAAAACCGGGAATTTTTCAAGTTCTTAAACCAACTTTTGTGTTTTTTTTGTCCTGATTCAGAGGAATGTTTTGACAGTGGAACAGTTGAAGTGGGTTGACAAATGTGAAAGGACTAAAAAAGGTTGGAAATAAGGTTAGAAAAAAATTGAATTCCTGGAAATTTGGGAATTCGGGGAAAAGCGAGATTTTTTTGAAAATGATTAATAGCATGAATGTCCTGAATGAGCTGAATTGGTTGGTGTTGGAATTGTTTAAATTGGTCAAGAAATGTTGAACTTTTTTCATTGATAAATGGTATTATGGAATTTCGGGAAAACCGGGAATTTTTCAAGTTCTTAAACCAACTTTTGTGGGGTTTTTTGTCCTGATTCAGAGGAATGTTTTGACAGTGGAACGGTTGAAGTGGGTTGACAAATGGCAAAGGGCTGAAAAATGTTGGAAATAAGGTTAGAAAAAAAAAAAAATTCCTGGAAATTTGGGAATTTGGGGAAAAGCGGGATTTTTTTGGAAAATGATTAATAGCATGAATGTCCTGAATGAGCTGAATTGGTTGGTGTTGGAATTGTTTAAATTGGTCAAGAAATGTTGAACTTTTTTCATTGATAAATGGTATTATGGAATTTCGGGAAAACCGGGAATTTTTCAAGTTCTTAAACCAACTTTTGTTGTTTTTTTTTGTCCTGATTCAGAGGAAAAGTTTTGACAGTGGAACGCTTGAAGTGGGTTGAAAAATTTGAAAGGACTAAAAAAGGTTGGAAATAAGGTTAGAAAAAAATTGAATTCCTGGAAATTTGGGAATTTGGGGAAAAGCG